>NC_136068.1:634714182-634974899 GCF_964261635.1 Lissotriton helveticus | reverse complement strand
TAGAGGGAGAGGGGAAGGGGAGAGGGGGAGAGGAAAGGGAAAAGGGGGATGGAGAGGGAAGGAGTGAGGGAAAGGGATGGGAGGGGAAAGGGGAGGAGAAGGGACGAAAGAGAGGGGGAAGGATGAAGGGAGAGAAAGAGGGTGAGAGAGTGAAGGTAGGGGGAAAGGAGACGGTGAGGGTAAGAGGAGAGGGGGAGAGGAAAGGGAAAGGGGGAGGCATGGGGAAGGGAGAGGTGGAGGAGTGGGGAAAGGGTGAGGGTGGGAGAAAGTGTGAGAATGAAGGAAAGGGGGAGGGGAAGAGGAAGGAAGGGAGAGGAAGATGGAGAGGGAACGGGAGAGGAGAAAGCATGAGAGAGAGGGAGTGAGAGGTGAGGGAAAGGGAGAATGAGGGAAAGGAAGAGGGTGAGGGTGAGGGGAAGGGAGAGAGTGAGGGTGGAGAAGAGGGAGAGAGGAAGGGAAAAGGAAAGAGAGGGAAGGGAAGGGAAGGGAGAGGTAGAGGGAGATATGAAGGGAGCAAAGAAGCAAGTGGAGAAGGGCGAGGAGGAGGAAGAGAAGGGAGGGGACGAGGGGAAGGGTGTAGAGAGGGGAAGGGAGATAGGAAAGGGAAAGAAAATAGTGAGGGAAGAGGGGTGAGGGGAAGGATGAGGGTGAAGAGAGGGGAAGGAAAAGGTAAAAGGAAAGGGGATGGGAGGAGAGGGAGGGGAGAGGGATAAGGGTGAGGGAGAAGGGAAAGAGGAAGAGGGTGAGGGTGAGGGGAAGGGAGGAGAGAGGAAGAGGGAAAGGGTGAGGGAGCAGGGAAGGGAACAAGGAAGGGAGGGGGATAGGAGAAGGGTGAAGAGAGGGGAAGCGAGAGAGGAAGTGGGAGGGTGAGGGGAAGGGTAGGGAGTGGTAGAGGGGATTGGGGAAGGGAGATGGGAAGGAGAAGGGGAGAGAGGGGGAGGGATATAGAGGGGGAGGAAGATTCAGAGGGGGAGGGAGGGGAGGGAGGGGAGGGAGAGGGAAGGGAGAGGAAAGGTAGAGGGAGGGAAGGGGAAGGAAGAGGGGAGGGGGTGGTAGAGGTGGAAAGGGTGAGGGTAAGGAAGTGAGAGGGTGAGGGAAAGGGAGAGGGAGGGAAAGGGGAAGGGAAGGGAGAGCGTGATGTGAGGGGGAGCGAGAGAGGGGAAAGGGGAGAGGGAGAGGGCAAGGGAAAGGGAGAGGGTAAGAGAAGGGAGAGAATGAGGGAAAGGGAGAGGGTGAGGGGAAAGGAGAGGGTGAGGGGATGGGCAATTAGAGGGGAGGGGTGCGGGGAGAGGAGAAAGGAGAGAAGGGAGAGAAAGGGTGAGAGGGAGGGAGAAAGGCAAGGAGCGGGGAAGGGAGAGGGAAAGAGTGAGTGAGAAGGGAAGAGGGAGAGGGAGGGTGAGGATGAGGAAAAAAGGAAATAGGGGAAGGGAGTTTGTGAGGGAGAGGGTGAAGGAGGGAGAGGAGAGGGAAAGGGTGAGGGGGCGGGAAGGGAGAAAGAAAGGGGGAGGAGAAGGATGAGGGTGAAGAGAGGGAATGGAGAGGGTAAGGGAGAGGTAAAAGGAAAGGGGATGGAGAAGAGTGGGAGAAGAGGGAGGAGAGGGAGGGAGGAAGGAGGAAGGAAGGAAGGGGAGAGGGTAAGGGCGAGGGAAAGAGAGGAGAGGGTGAGGAAAGGGAGGAGAGAGGCAAAGGGAAAGGGTGAGGGAGCTGGGATGGGAACAAGGAAGGGAGGGGATAGGAGGAGGGTGAAGAGAGGGGAAGCGAGGGAGGAAGTAGGAGGGTGAGGGGAAGGGGTAGGGAGTGGTAGAGAGGATTGGAGAAGAGAAGGGAAATGGGAAGGGAGAGGGGAAGGGAGAGGGAGGGAAGCTGAGAGGGTGAGGGTGAGGGAAAGGGAGAGGGAAAGTGGAAGTGGAAGGGAGAGGGTGGGGTGAGGGGGAGCAAGAGGGGAAGGGGAGAGGAAGAGGGAGAGGGCGAGGGAAGGGGAGAGGGTAAGGGAAGGGGACAGAATGAGGGAAAGGGAGAGAGGGTGAGGGGAAAGGAGAGGAGAGGGTGTTGGGAAGGGGCAAGTTAGAGGGGAAGGCTGCGTGGGAGAGGAGAAAGGAGAGAAGAAAGGAGAGAAAAGGGGGATAGGGAGGAAGGCAAGGAGCGGGGAAGGAAGAGTGAGAGGGAAAGGGCGAGTGAGGAAGGAAGAGGGAGAGAGGATGAGGGAGGGTGAGGATGAGAAAAAGGAAATAGTGAGGGGAAGGGAGATGGGGAGGTGAATGAGGGAGATGAAGAGGGTGAGGGAGCCGGGAAGGGAGAAAGGAAGGAAGAAGGAAAGGGAGGGGCAATAGAAGGGTGGAGAGGGGAAGCAAGAGAGGAAGGGAGAGGGTGAGGGAGAGGCAGAGGGTGAGGGGAGATGAGAGGGGAAGGGGGAAGGGGAAATGGGGAAAGGGGAAAGGGAGAGGAGAAGGGGAAGGGAAAAGGGAGAGGGGAGAGAAAACAGAGAGGTGGGAAATGGGGAGGAAGGGGAAAGGTGGAGTAAGGGGGAAGGGAAAGGGAAAGGGGAAATGCGGAAGGGGAGGGAGAAGGAAGAGGGGAGGGTGGGAAGAGCTGGAGAGGGGAAAAGGAGAGGGTGAGGGAAAGTGAGAGGGTGAGGGAAGAGGTAGGGAAATGGGAGGGAGAGGGGAAGTGGAAGGGAGAGGGTGGGGTGAAGGAGAGGGGATGGGGATGGGGAAAGGGAGAGGAAAGTAGGAGGGTGAGGTAGAGGAGAAGAGGGGAAGGGAAGGGAAGGGGAGAGGGGAATGGAAAGGAATAGGGGAAGGAGAGGGTTAAAGGAGAGGGGGAGTCGGTAGAGGAGGAGGAATAGTAGAGGGAGGGTGAGGGAAAGGGAGGGAGAAAGGGGGAGGTAGAGGTAGAGGGAGGGGAAGGGGTAGAGGGGAAGGAAGAGGGAGAGGATGAGGATGAGGGAGAGGATGAGGGAAAGGCCGAGGATGAGGGAAAGGGAGAGGGTGAGAGAAAGGGAGAGGGTGAGGAGAACAGAAGAGGGGAGAGGGCAAAGTGAGGAGGAAAGGGAAAGAAAATGGTGAGGAGAGGGTGAGGGGAAGGGAGTGGGTGAGGGGAAAGGAGAGGGTGAAGAGAGAGGAAGGGGGAGGGAAAGAGGAAGGGAGGGGTGAGGAGAAGGAGGAGTGAGGGTGACGGAGAGGTTGAGAGAAAGGGAGAGTGGGAGTCAGGGTGAGGGGAAGGGAGAGGAGAGGGAAGGCAAGTAGATTGGAATGGAGCGAGGGAGAGGAGAAGAGGGAGGAGAAGGGAGAGGAAGAGGGGAAAGGAGAGGGAATGGTGAAGAGAGGGGAAGGGAGAGGTGAAAGGGAGAGGGAAAGTGAAAAATGTGAGTAAGTGCGAGAGGGTAAGAGGAGAGGGAGAGGCAGAGGGGAAAATGTGGGGGAAAGGGAGAGGGTGAGGTTGAGCGAGAGGGAGAAGGAAAGGGAGGGAGAGGGAATGAGGGGAAGGGTGAGAGGGGAAGGGAGAGGAAGAGGGAGAGGGGAAGGCAATGTAGGGGGAGGGAGCAAGGGAGAGGAGAAGAGGGAGGAGAACGGAGAGGAAGAGGGGAAAGGAGAGGGGAATGGTGAAGAGAGGGGAAGAGGGAGGGGAAGGGAGAGGGGAAAGGGAGCAGGAAAATGAAAAATGTGAGGAAGAGGAAGAGGGTAAGAGGAGAGGGAGAGGGTGAGGGTGAGCGAGAGGGAGAAGGAAAGGGAGGGAGAGGGGAAGGGAGAGGAAGAGGGTGAGGGAAAGGCAGAGGGTGCGGGAAATGTAGAGGGAAAGGGAGAGGGTAAGGGTGAGGGAAAGGGAGAGAGGAATGGAGAGGGTGAGGGGAAGGGAGAGATAGGGGGAAGGATGAGAAGAAAGGGAGAGGGCATAGGGAGAGTATGGGCATGTGACCCTATCTTTGCCCTGGGGTATATAAATTTTTATGTTCCTGCCACTAAGGGCCCTAAAGGTCGGCCAATGGGGGGCCTTACCATATGGATCAGGCAGTCTCTGAAAACCATAGTAAAATGTGTGGAGCTTGACCATAAAGATATTCAGCTTATCAGATTGACCAGTGATGCATCCATCACCATAGACATTTATAATGTCTATGTTAGAGGTGGCAACAAAGGTAAATCAGAGGTTCTTTTGAGTCTTTTTAACTTTCTAGAGACTCATTCTGCAGGTAAAAAAATCCTAATTGCAGGCGATTTAAATCGCACATTCGAACCCCTTATCACTGGCGACTCTCCTCTTGGAGCAGAGGAAGATAAGCTTTGGAATATCCCCATATTAGAATTACCACCTATAACTCGCTGGACATCTGACATATTAGGCTTGAACGCAATGTGTCTTGAGCATGGGCTTCGAGCCCTGAACGGTCGAACTAAATCAGACCGTGTTCCTGCTACGACTTTTAACAATGGGCGTAATAAAAGTCGTATCGACTATGTCATTTGTAGTACGTCATTATGGTCATCTCTTAATGACATGGTAGTAATAGCCAGGCCAGAAAGCGATCATGACCCTTTATGTGTCTCACATAAATGGTGGACATCTAAAGAAACTATTCACAACCTCCCAGATGAACTTCTGCCCCCAATGATTCTACCATCTAACAATATGCGTAGGTTAAGGTGGGCAGGTGTCAAGGCAGACCAACAGACCCTTGTAAAAATAAGTGCTGCGGCTGACAAGGCAATCATGGCATTGGAGAATGCAGATGGGTGTTCCCAGGGTAATAAGGATATTATAAATGCACATACTATTCTTTTTACGGAAGTCAAAGGCTTCTTTGTGAAACCTGCGAACAAGAGGGCCTGCCCTTGCAAATCAGCAAAATGGTATAACTCTGCCTGCAGGACGGCAAGATTAAATCTAGGAGCTGCAATTAAAGGCAAAAATTTGGACGGGATCCGCTCAGCCAGGAAGCACTACAAAAATTGTATTGCAAGGGCTAAAAGAGACTGGGACGAAGAATACTGGTTGAAGCTAAAGGATGCAAGTGATCGTAAACATTCCAGACTCTTTTGGCATATTGTCAAATGGGGTCATGATAGGCCTCCAGAAACTCCCAATAACAACGTCTCGCACGATGCGTGGGTTAAATTTTTCAGTGAGCAGTACTCTTCCAGGGATCAATTTTTTAATAGTGCAAGTCCAAAGTACCTGTATGCAGACGATGACATCTTTGTGCAAAGTGAAGTACTGTCTGCCCTGAAATCTGTTCACCCTGGCAGAGCACCGGGTATAGACGGAGTCCCTGCGGATGTCTTTCTAAATGACACCGACAGGTGGAGTAAATATATCTGTCTCTTACTGAATCATATTGCCAAGGGAGCAGAAATCCCGGCATCATGGTGTGGTGCTGTTATTATTCCAGTATATAAAAAGGGAGACCGTGCCCAACCTTGCAATTACCGCCCAATTAGCTTAATTGACACAGTTCAAAAAGTTGTTGGACGTGTAATTATTAACAATTTGTTAGATTGGGCTGAGGAGCAGAATGTTTTATCCCCCTTCCAGGCTGGGTTCCGCAGGGCAACTAGCACTGTGGACCAGGTCTTCCGTTTTCAATTGATACAATGGAGGACCGTGGTACTGGGAGGATGCAGCCTTTACGCAGCGTTTGTTGACCTGCGGGCTGCATTCGACCTGGTGCCAAGGGCAAAATTGTGGGAGGTCCTTGCAGCTCTAGGGGTCCCAAAGATTATTTTAACGATGATTATGAGACTCCACGAGGGCACTTATGCCAAAATTCAATGGGGTGGCTATGGCAACGACACTATTGATTTTCCAGTTGCCAGAGGCGTCCGTCAGGGTTGCTCAATGGCCCCAACACTTTTTACTCTTTTTATCAATGGAGTCGTTGCCCGCATGCAATCGCAGGTAGTAGATGCTCCTTCCCTTGCAGGTGCAAAAGTCCCTATTTTAATGTTTGCTGACGACACCCTAATTTTATCAAAATCCCCCAGCGGTCTTCAAAAGGCTCTGGTAATTTTTGACAAATTTTGTAGTGACCACGGTCTGGAGGTCAACGCCGATAAAACAAAGCTCATGGCTTTTAATCCATGTAGAAATTTTAAATCTAAAATAACCATGAGTGGGCGTTGCCTCGAAGTAGTAAACTCTTTTACCTACCTGGGTATTCATATTTCAAATGACAACAGATGGAACCAACATATAAACATCGCAGTTTTAAGACATAAACAACTGGCTGGTACCATCATTAAGGAGCATTTTAAATCTCTGACAAAACCAATCAAACCTCCTTTGATCATATACGAGGCAAAGGCCTTGGGGTCAGCCCTGTATGGGGCTGAGCTGTGGGGTCAAGAAAATCTTCTGGACCTTCAGGTCTCAGAAAATAATTTCCTTCGCAAACTTACAGGTACCCCTCAGAGTAGTCCCCTTTTGCCTCTTAGATATGATCTCGGTAGGAAAGAAATATCGGTAATGTGCAAATTACGTCCAATATTATACTGGCGTAGAATCTGGACCACCCCTGAGTTGGCACAATATGCAGCTGGGTTTGCTGATGTCATCAAAGCAGACCGATTTCACAAAATCAAATGGTTTAGATTTTTAAAAGCAGCATTAGGTGAACTAGGGTTATCTGAACTGTGGTACGACCCAACTGGGTCGTCCTTCCCCACTAAGGAATTTATAAAAAATCTTTTCTGGGAACAGGTAGAAAACAGGAGCCTTCTTAGTAACAACCATGGGTCTATGACGGTTATTTTTCTTGAAGCTAAGCTCTTCCCCATGTATGAAACCTATTGGGATATAATAACGAAACCCATGGACAGGAAACTGTTTTTCCAAATGAGGGCTGGCTCTCTACCTCTGTGTAATCTAACTGCAAAATGGAGAGAGGGAAGTTCAGCTCTATGCCCAGTCTGTGGGGAAGGAAAGGAAACGTTGGGTCATTTTTTGTTCTCTTGTTATGCATATTCTGTTCCTAGACGTGTTTGGTTGGCTCCTATGTCTAGAAATCTGGGTACTAAAAGCAGCATGGTAGCTTTACGTATAATAAAAACTACCTCCTTAAATTGGATTACCATAGCGACCGCAAAGTTTTTGGGGTGGTCGTGGGTAATTAGGCAAAGATTGCTAGTAGGGTAACTACTCTCTGCTTAGTTGAACAGAGATTGCTAGAACATCTACTCTCTGTTCCCCATGCGGGGTGTCTGATCTGTTTTAATCTATTTTTATCATGTGAATTTTGCACTTTTTGTCAATATATATTTGTCAAATGAATTCTTAATCGTCTTTTAAAATGTATCGTGCTAAAGTCATATTCGAAACTGTAATTTAATTCTATTTTTATTATGTGTATGTTTGTCTGCTTTTATGAGTAATACTCGAATAAAGCACTTTTGAATTGAATTGAATAGGGAGAGTAGAAAGGGAGAGCGGAAAGGGAGAGAGAAAGGAAATGAGAAAGGGAAAGAAAAGGGTGAGGGGAAGGTAGAGGGTGAGGGGAAGGGAGAGGGTGTGGGTGAGGGGAACAGAGAGGGAGAGGGTGAAGAGAGGGGAAGGGAAAGGAGAAGGGGCAGGGAGGAGATGCGGGGAAGGGAGAAGGGAAGGGATGAGAGGAAGGGAGAGGGGAAGGTGGAGGGAGAGGGGGGTGGAAGAAGGATGGAGGGAGGGAGAAGGGAAGTTGGAGGGTAGAGAGGCAAGGGGAAGAGAGGGATGGGTGAGGGGGAAGGTTGAGGGTGAGGCGAAGGGAGAAGGAGAGGGAAAGGGAGAGGAGAAGGTAGAGAGGAAGGGAGAGGGTGAAGGGAGAGGGTGAGGGGAAGGGGAAAGGGAGAGGGGAAGGGGAAAGGGAGAGGGGAATGGCAAAGGGAGAGGGAGAGGGAAAGTGGAAAGGGAGAGGGAGAGGGAGAGGTGAAAGGGGTGGGGTTGATGGGGTGGGGAGGGGGAGAGGTGGTGGGAGAGGGGAGAGGATGAGGGTGAGGGAAAGGGCGATGGAGGATGAGAGGGTGAGGGAAAGGGGAAGGGAGACGGTGAGGGAATGGGAGGGTGAGGGAGAGGCAGAGGGGAATGGTGAAGGGAAGGGAAGAGATAGGGAGAGGTGAAGGGAAGGGAGAGTAAGAGGAACAGGAGAGGAGGGGAAGGGAAGGAGAAGGTGGAGGGAGATGGGAAGGTGGAGGGTGAGGGCAACGAGGAGGGTGAGGGTGCGTGGTTGGGGTAGAGAGGGAAGGGAGGGAAGGGGAAGTGTGGGGGTAAGGGAAGGGTGAGGGGAAGAAGGGAGAAAAGAGAAGTGAGGTGAAGAAGGGAGAGAGAAGAGAATGGGAGGGTAGGAAGAGCAGGGAAGGGAGCGAGGATGGAAGATGAGGAGGGGGGAGAGGGGAAGGGTAGGGGAGAAGATCCGGAAGGAAAGGGTAGAGAGATGGAAGCGAAGGGAACGGAACGGAAGTTGATAGGAAGGGAAGAGAAATAGAGTTTCAAGCCAGTTGCAAGTCAGTTTCAAGTTTGGTTTCAAGTTCGGTTTCAAGTTCGGTTTCAGTTTGGTTTCAAGTTCGATTTTCGGTTCAGTTTTCGTTTGGTTTATATACTCACCGTGTCCCTTTAGACCCATACCCACCCACTTCTTTTTCGGAGCCTGATAGGCCCCTGCTGCTTCCGCCTCTCTCGGGCCTCCGCTCCAGCATTGGTCCTCTCTGCCCGGTGCTCATGAGTGCAATGCTGCGGCTGCCTGGTTACCGGCCTTTTATACCCAGGACACATCACAATAGAGACTTTAAAGCGTGTCATCATACATCACTGGTTCATGGTCGATGACAGGTGTTGCATTGTAAGGGGGGGGGGGGCAGGCGAGACACGGTTTTAATTCAAAGCCCTGAAAAAAAGCCAAAACCTATTTATTCACAAAACTGATCCTGTGAAAAGCTTAAAAAGACGATCCCATCCTACCCGACATTCTTCCCCATCAGGGGCGTCTGCTTGCCTCTGCTGAGGCGGAGGCCTCCCCTCTGCACTTAGCGCAGACCTCGAGACATCACATTGGAGGACCTTGCACGTCATATGTGTTCTACTTACAGGATTCTGCTGCTGGTGCCAGCGCAGACCACGTGACATCCCATCGGAGGGCCTGGGCTGTCATAGGGGTTCCATTCACTGGATTCTGCTGCAGGTGCTGCTGGGGAGGAGCGGGCCTAAGGCTGATTGTCTGGTCACAACTTGTTTGCACATACACAAATACAAACACGTGCGCAGACACATGTGTCATTCTCCAGATTTTATTATCTTTAAGAAGAGAGTCCAATAAGGGCCGCTCTTCAGTGACAGTGAGATCATTTCCAACCTATCACGCCCAAGAGCAGTTGTTGCATCTCTCCTGATAGGTGGGCCTCGCCTCGGGGATGATGTACCACTCACAGTAGGATCTCTCATTCGTCACCAAGCTCCTAACGGGGTCTCGCTGCTGCGAGTTTCTAGAACAATCTTTTCTCGGTGTCCTTCTGGGGGGCTTTTAATTTTCCTCTGAGCCTTAGTCATAGCTGCCATGTTTCCGAGGTCACCCCGTGATGTGCTTCTCCGGTCCAGGTTTTTACATCTGAATTATGTAGTTTATTTATTCAAATGTTCGTTTGTTTTAAAACCATTACACCAAATAACGTATTTGACTAATAAAAAAACGTTAAAAGACGGTTACAAACCATTGATCCTTATTCTACACATAGTGAACATCTGCATTATAGGACGCACAGTCCTGTTTTCTAACGAAATAAACAAAACTACAAGTCCCATAATTCAAGGAAAAATGTGGACTGCAGCAGTACATCATGGAGGGGCCAGTAAAGCCTAGCAGGGCTGCTTATGTTGTCTTTTACATATCCTAGTGAGACTTAGGTTTCTCTCCCTTACTCAAGGGTGCAGAAAAAAAGTAATGAGTCAAATGCCGAGTCCTAGGGCCTTCGGGGGCCTGCTAAAAATGACTAGAGACTCTGCTCCCAGTGTACGGGGGAGTGCCTGGTGTTTAGCTGTATGTAAGGTGTGAGGCACCCCACCTCTACTGACCAGGTAGCAGCGCCCACCTGTCCCTGTTCACAACTTCTGGAAAGCTGTGCCCTCCAGGTTAAGACACTCTATGGGAAACCTTGGTGTTTTAGTATATGTCAAGGTAAGGATTTTAATGTTTAGGTCAGTGGTGACTAGCGCGTGCAAGCCAGCACTGAGTCGGCACTGCAGGGCTTGGTGAGCATGTACGAGGGAGTTGCTTATGTTCTTTGAGGCGCTGTGAGTAGGCAGTGCATTTGGGCCGTTTGTGTTCTTGGCAGCTTGTGTGTTTGGGTGTGCCCGTCTTCGTGTGTGCCAGTGCATGTGTGTGTTTATCAATCCCGTGTGTGTATAAGTGCGATACAGTCTGCTTCTGTGTGCCTGGCTTTGTGTGTGCCCAAGCGCGTGCTGGTCATTCGCGTGTGTTTGCTTGACTTTATGGCTGTGTGTTTTGGTGTATCTGTGCCCTTTGTGTGCTCCTATTTTTTGAGGGATGAGACGGTGTGGAGGGAAGCACCAATGTGCAGGCTCAGTCTCATTTGGGCTCTGGTCTAGACAGATCCCCCAGGATATAGCGGCATGGATTAGCAAATTTAGCGGCACAAAAATGGAAATTTAGAGGCACAAATATGGAAATTTAGCGGCAATTTAGCGGCATTTTATTTGGCGGTTTTTCCTACAACAAACACAGATATCTTAGTTTTTTGTGTTTGTGGTCTGTGTGTGTTGGTTCCTGGTGTGTTTGGGGTCTGTGTGTGTTGGTCCCTGGTGTGTCTGTGGTCTGCGTGTGTTGGTACCTGGTGTGTTTGTGGTCTGCGTGTGTTGGTCCCTGGTGTGTTTGTGGTCTGTGTGTGTCTGTGGTCTGTGTGTGTTGGTCCCCAGTGTGTTTGTGGTTTGTGTGTGTTTGTGGTCTGTGTGTGTTGGTCCCTGGTGTGTTTGTGGTCTGTGTGTGTTTGTGGTCTGTGTGTTTGATGCCTATGTGTGTTGGTCTGTAGTGCGTCTGAGGCCTGTGCCGCTGATGGAGCAAGGATTTGCATGTAAAGCGACTTGCTTGTATCAAGAACCTCAAATAATGTTAATAAAGTATAATCAACCTGTTTGTGTTACTAATATTGCACCTTTTACATTACACGGGGTGTCCCAGTGACGCTTGCTTATGTGTTTGCTCATCCTAAAATGCTTGCCACTAAAATGGCTGCTGCTACGCGGGAATTTCTTCTGCGCATGCGTCGGTCATACCCATGTGACCTGACGTACTCGCAGTTCTGGTGGGAATCCTTTGCACTTGTGCATTAGCAATAAGATGGCTGCTTTATGTCCTCACATGCCGAAGCTTGCACTGCAGCTTTTGCTATACTGCTTGTCTGCACTAATCCTAATGCTATAGTTATTATAAAGTAATGGGAGTTATACAGGGATTCCTGGTATACAGTGTACGCCTTTATTTCTGTGTTCTACATTGTTTTCCTTTACTTTTCATGTATCGAATCTTTTGGGCCTGGGAGGTGCTTACTACTCCATTTTGGAAGTCCCTACTGCGCAAGTCACCATGGCAGAGGGAAGAAAACCTTGTAGCAGTGGAACCCAGCCAGCTAGCAGCCACAGCCAAGATGCTCCTGGGAACCGACCTATAACCCAGCAAGACGAAGCTGAACTGTACTAGATTTGAAACAATTGTATATGAATGTTGTATTAACCATTGTTAGGTGAAAAGCACATGTCATGGGAACCCCAAATTCGAAGGGAGGTCCCAAAGATGTAAATTGAAGGCTTGAGAAAACCAAATCCTAGTTGGTGTGATGACCTGTCCTTTCTTTTGACCAATCGAAATTGGGGATTCTTACACTTGCAACATTTGGGGGGTGGTACACTGACCCGAAAACAGTATAACTAGCCTAGGTTTAGCTAGAGAATTTGTCCGACTTGTCCAAATAGCCGACCTGTCACTGATCCAACGCACTCAATTGCTGATCAAGAAACAGAGGTGCTGCGGAGCACTCTGTCCGACTGTCTCACAGACCCATTCGGGGTTTTGAGAACCTTAAGTGCTGGCGGAGGACTTTGCTGGGGAAATCGAGAAACCAATCGGGGTTTTGACTGATAGCTGCAGAGAGGGTGTAGCGCAGGCGTTGCAACTGAACTGCGGGTGCTGGTCTTACCTTGGTGGCCCTGTCGTGATCCTAATCTGGTTTTCCTGTCCTGGGTTTCCATTCTGCACCTGCTGGCCTACTTGCGACCGCATTTCCTTGGGGTTTCTTCTGTCCTTAACTGACCCGTGGCCAGGGTTGGTCTCCACACCGTTCTAGGTAAATATAAATCTGAGGGAACCCATTTTGCATTCTCTATTTCTTTGCTTTTAATAAAATCGTACTTGCACATTGTTCCTTTTTCGTACCCTCCCTGTACTGACCAATGATAAAGTCCCACATTATAGTTGTTATTCTAGCATGTTCCCCATCCTATAAGTATATTCCTACATACAGTTCATAAAATATAGATGTTCCTTTTCTTTACCCATCCTTTAGTCGGTTTAAAGTGGTTATAGTGAATTATTAGCGTGCTCCACTTTTACCTTCCCTATAGCTACATGGTATCTCCAAATCTCCTTTAGTACAAATTGAAGTTCTTTAGCTTTACCCATCCTGAGGGGTATTCAAACTGTGATATCCTAGCATGTTCCTTGTCTTTCCCGTCCTTTGGACACGCCACACCAAGTCTAAAATTTCGGAGAATCTTATTAGCGTGTTCCCTGTTCTTACCTTCTTTATTGTTCTAAATGGTTGGCCTTATTTACTTACTTTATGGTTATACTATCTTTATGATTCTGATTATTGATAGCTTACTCACTGTGAATTTTATTCTTTCTGACGATAATGAGAACTAGATAAAGGTTTTCAAAACTTCCTGAGTCTGTGGTTATTACAAAGAGTGCAAATATATAAATGTTATCTGTATATTGGTGTCTGCCCTCTTTTTACAGCTAGCTCCCTGATCCATTGTGATCATAGGTACCTGTGACAAGGATTGGTAAGTCGGGTACATTGATAATAAATAGGAAGGAACTGGGTTACTGGTAGTAGTGTTTAGGCTACCTGATTTATAAATATGGTGAATTGAATGTATGGGCCCAAGTGTGCATATGGTGAAAATAATAGTCGGGTGACCTGGGCGCTCTATCAGTAATTTTCTGGTAGCAGAGCTATGGTTAGGAACTAGTTAAAGGTAGGTAGGACTAGTTAGGATAGGTAAATTGGTAAAACTGCTGCTAAACTGTGAAAAATGTTATTGCTGCTAAAAGTATTGATCGATCAAAAGTAAAATTTCAATTTTAATTGCTTTGAAAATTATGAAATGTTTTAAATTGTTTTTCTTGCTGCTATATTGATATATGTACTAATACACTTGTTAGTGATTGTTACATGTTTGTCTGGAATCCCCGGGGGCAGAATAGCGGGTGGTGAGGAGAATCCACCTCGCAGTGAGGTCAGTTACTCGAGGAAAATTGGTGCAGGTTAGGCAGAACTGGAAGCACTAATTAGGGTTTTCTGTATAAATGTATGAATAAATGATAGCAAAGAGTTCGCTGGCAAAACTTCTATTGTGATATCACCTAGTAAGGGTCACACGGAAGGAGTAGCAGGTTCGTCCGAGCTAGTTTGATAGCAAAGGCGTTCACTGGTGAAACTTTTGGCTTAGTATATATCCCTGAGTGGATGAGTCGAAGGAGTAGCAGGTTCTCTAATGCTTGTGTGAAGAGTAGGCAGAAGGGATCTACTCGTAGTATATGAAAAGTAAACGGAAGAGATTTACTTGCAGTGAAACAAATCTTTTCTTTCTAGACACTCAAGTACAGTGGCGAATGTTTTTCTGTTGTGAATTAAACAGAGCACTTGCACTTTAAATAAAGAATTGAGTTTTCCTTACCTTGTGAAGGAGGGAGTCAGTTGCGGAGCTGCGCTGAAGTCACTCAGCGCCGCGCTGGTATTGGTCAAAACAGCGAGCGTGTAGCTGAGACAGAAATTGTAAAGGAGGGGTGAGCACAGGAGCGTGAGAACTCGTTTACGAGAAACGCCGCGCACCCATTGGCTGAGACTATTTGAAATCGCGCATTTGATTGGTTGCAGAAAAATAAAAGACGCATTTGTATTGGAAGTGATTTTGTAAACAGAAGTAATTTGCGGAAAGGTATATGTGGTATTCGAGACATCCAGAGTCCCAACCGGATCCTAGATATCAAGGGTTTGTGAGAGATCAGTGGAGAACAGCTAGAAATTGTGTTATGTACGGAAGCAAGAGGAAAATGACCTTAGTAAACAAAGTAAAGAATTATTTCAAGAAAGACAAACCTATCAAAACTAGAGAAGGAGTTATCATCCCACCACCTAATACTCCCGCATCATTTATGATGTTTGACAGAGGGTACCATGCTTGCGTATGGTTGGAAAATTGGGTGGAATATACTAAAGATGACGGAATTTTGGCATTTCCATTAGAAGGTACATTTAATGGCAGGATTTTGTTCAATTTGAGGACCCGAATGAATGATTTACATCCCAGACCTAGACTAACGCAATATGAAGCCTTAGAAGAATGGGAAATAGATGCTTTTGAGAGAGACAGATCCAGGAATGACAAAGGGTTAACAAAGTTTTACCCGAAAGTAAATAGAGAGACCAGAGAAAAAAGAATGAAAGAATGGAGACAGAACATGATGGTAGAAGGACTGTACCCTGTAATAACAGTAGAAGAGCCCATGGGAGGGAAAAGGACAGAGGAAACAAAGCATTTAATGACCAGTGGGCATTCAGATGATGATTATCTGGAGGAATTGTTAATGAAGAATCCACCACCTTATAATGAGGGATCAAGACCCGTAAGTGCGAGAGATACATGTCTAAGACCTCCTTATCAGGAGGAATCAAGACCCTTAAGTACGGGAAATCCATTCCTAAAACCTAATTATGGTGATGGACCAAGCATGACACACCCAACTGACCTGAATTTTAGTCCTCCATTAGTTCAGCAAATAGTGCACGAAACAACCATGGAAAAGGTACTGCAGGATAGAAGCTATAATTAAACAAAGAACCGAATTAATTCAGAAGATCTCCCAACTGAATACAAGTCCTGAAGCTTTGACAATCCCAGTAACTATTGGACCAGTTGTTCCTTTGTACGGGGATAAGCAGAATAGCCCGAAAACTCCAGTTATCACCCCATCCGTAGTACAGCCGAGAAAAGAGCCCTTAATTGTAGATGATCAGGCAAGTGAATGTGAATCTGTGATTTCCTTGATGGATTTACCGATAAGGGAACCAGAAGAGGGTTCACAGAGGAAGAACACTCCTTTCACTTCGAGAGAAGTGCAGATTGGGTCATCTACGGGTACTAGTAGTGACTCCTGAAGAAATTGAAAGATGGAGTCGAGAATTAGAAAAACAAAATCCTCAGCCGAAACCATTAGATATTTACAAATTGAGAATAGAATTAGAAGAACTGCTGGCTGGAAATGTGGGCTTGGACAGACTAAACACCCTGACTGAAGAAGAATTGCTATTTATCTGCAAAAGTATCACCCATAATACCCGAGTGTTCCATGAGAAATTAATGGACAATGCGGCTAGTATGGGAATAGATATTGGAAAATCTAAAGTGTTGCAAAAACCCTACAGAGCAGAATTCTCTGACAAAGATTTGGAAAACATGAACGTGTCAGGGAAAAAGGTACAAATCAGAGAATTGTTAAATCTGTTACAAAAATGGGGAGAATTAGAAAAATGGAAAGCCAGGTGGGCAAAGAAAAAAGAGGAAATTAGATCCAAGCAGATGGCTTCAGAGTATGTCTTAAAAGAAGCAGACAAGGCAGAAAAATTATATCCTATGCGAGAAGTGCCAGGTGGAGGATATGTACATGTTCCATGGTCCCGACAGGATATTGTGTCCTTTACAAATGACTTCCCAAAATTACGAGAAAAACCTGTAGATTGGTATAGACAGGTCGAGAGATTTGTGAAAGTTGAGAAATCCCTCCTGAAAGATCTCGATGGGTTCTTTGACATCGCAGTTCCTGTAGATTTATGTACAGAATGTAAAATTGCTGTTGATTGGCCTAGTGATGAGTACCCGAGGGACCCAAAGACAGGGGCTCCTTCAGCAGATGTAATGAAAAAATACAATCAGGTAATATTGCATCTAAAAGGAAAGGTGCCTGCAAAGGAAACTGATTGGACCCGAATAGATAGAACTACCCAGAATCGAGATGAAACTGTACACTCTTATTATGAGCGACTGTTACAGGTGTTCAAAACATACAGTGGTCTGGATAACATTGAGATGAAAGATATGACCCACTTCATTTATCGATTTGTGCTAGGGTTAAAACCTGAGTTTTCACAGTGGATCAAAGACAATAAAATTTGCTGGCAATCTAAACCCATTGATGAGGTCCTGAAGTATGCTAAATATTGCGAGGATGAGCTGGCAGATAAACGAAAAAAGTTAAAGGAAAAAGTCATGTGGGCACAGGTAAAATTAGCAGAGCACCAGGAACAGCAGTTGAGTAAAATGACTAGTACTCAGAATCAAGGCCCCGGGGGAGGGGGAAAGCCCAGAGCGAAAATGAGCCGAGAGGAAGCAAAGAAAAAGTTCCCCTGCCACAGGTGCGGGAAGATTGGACACTGGAGAGACGAGTGTAAGGCTGTGCAGAATGGTAATGTGCAAATTAATGATTTAAATCCACAGACGCAGAATGAAACTCCACGGAAGACTCAGCAGCAGGTAAAACAGAATCAGTTGCCTTGTGCGCCTAGACCAAATTATAGGAGCAAAGCACAACAGGGTGAAGACACCGAAGTTTGGGAAGGAAGGGAGGATAGAAATGCAGCACCTTCACAATTTCTGTTAAATGACACATTTCTCTGTGATGACACCTATTGACGGTGCCTGAGAGGGGAGGACGAGGAGTGCGAACTTGGTGCCTCCTTGCCGGTGGACCAGTCAGGGCCATACATTGAAGGAAAGGTAGAAGGAAATGACGTCACCTTTCTGTTGGATACTGGTGCTACCCGTTCTACTGTGAGAACAGCAGACGTTCCCAACCTACCCCTCTCGGGAGAAGCGATCCAAGTAGTGGGCGTTTCTAATCAGCTAATTCAGGTTTCAGGTTTCATACGTCTTTATTTCGAGTTTTTACATCATAAAAGACATTCATCACCACAAACTAACAATTCACTTTCCTCCCGATTGAAACATTCTATATATTAAAACATGATTAAATTGTGTTATTAAAACGTACTAATATAAGATCATTTAAAACATCCATAAAAACACTGTACACAACAAACTAACAATTCTCTTTCCTCCCGATTAAAACATTCTATATATTAAAACATGATTAAATTGTGTTATTGAGACGTACTAATATAAGATCATTTAAAACTAACAGGTAATCATCTTACATGTGGGTATCTTGCTCCAATGATCCATGCCCACCCCCAGGAATTTCGCCACACCTATGATCACAATCTCTGCAGTGTTAGGTCTTAAAACTCAAAGTGCCTCAGTGCTCACCCGTGTTTTCAACATCCTGCAAATGGGATTTAGCCATTTACTCCGGGGGCGGAGTAAGCAGGGCAGGCAAAAAAGATGTGACCGATAGTCTCCTTGTGGACTCTACACCAGGGACAATGCTCAGTTGACTGGCCTCGCCATTTACTGGTAAAGGACTTAACAGGCAGTGACCCGACTCTAAACTGGTGATACAGCTTTCTGTCCATACTCCTGGTGATGACATCCCAATAATCCTCCAGATGGGGATCAAATTTGTGAGCCAGGAACTTCCCAGTCAGAGTAACAGATTCAGACTGCAAAGCCGAATGACGTCTTACAGTTGCCCAATACAACATTTTGGATTCTTTTTTTGGGGGAAAGGCGTTTTCCCCCGGGGCTACCCACAGTGAGCTAAGTCCCATATTTTCCAAGATTAGCTTCACCTCTCTAAACCAAGGGATATTACCTGATCCCATAATCGATCTTACATCTGAGATTTCGTTGGCAAAGCGGGCTAATTCCGGCGTTGACCAAAGTCGCCTCCACAAAGCTACCATCCGAAACTGCGCAAGCTCTTTAATCGTCTGGCACCCCATATCAAGCTGTAACGGTTTGGTTGGGGTGGATTGCGGAAGGCCTACCAAATTACGCAGGAACTTATTTTGGATTCTAACCAAAGGGGCTAGGCCCATAAAGCCCCATAGGTCAGCACCATACAGAATAGCAGATCTAATTTTGGCGTCATAAATTTTTAGTGCAGGCATTACCCTTTTGGTTTGTGACTTTCTTTGTTCCTGGATTAGGCACCCCGTTAGTCGAGCAAATTTCAAGCAAAGTGCTTCGACCTGAGGTTTCCATCGCAGCCTATAATCCAGGCCACCCCAAGATAGGTCATAACATCCACCTGCTCTAATTCCACACCGTTCATACTAGCGTGACTCTTTAGTGGCCTATTTTTGGTTAAAACCATAAATTTGGTTTTGTGCAAATCGTTCAGTTTGCAGAAAACCTCAAACCTATTAATTGCTGTCTGTAATCCCTTTTGTGTTTTCGAGAGAATTAAGGTGTCATCGCAAAGATGAGCAATGGAAACTTAGTACCACCCAGAGAGGGCGCGTCAGTCGGCGTGTCTGCTAAGTACTGCACAACTTGGTTAATAAACAATAAAAACAAAGTAGGTGCCAGAACACATCCCTGGCGAATGCCGCGTGTAACAGGGAATCGCTACGTTACCTGCCCCTGTCTACCCCACCTGACCCTAGCAAAGTTACCCTCGTGTAATCTTTCCACTAGTTCCAAGAGGTCAGGGGGCATACCCATATTGCCTAATGCGGCCCATAACTTTGCCCTGGGAACAAGATCGAATGCGGACTTACGGTCCACTAACGCAGCATATATCGATCCTCCGCCCAGAAGCAAAACCTTCCAGTATATCAGAGTAAATCTGAACACTTGGTCGATTGTGCTGGTGAATGATCCAAAACCTGCTTGCTTCGGGGAAAGAATATTCTCTTCTTTCATCCACCCCTGTATTTTAGCGAGCACCATCCTTGCTATAATTTTCTGTATGGCATCGATGAGGCTAATGGGGCGATAATTCCCTGGGGCCGAACGATCACCTTTTTTGAAAATAGGAAGGATTTCTGCCCCTAACCATGAGTCAGGAATCCTAGCCCCATTCGCAATAGCATTTGCAAACAACGTGATGTAAGGCACCCAATTCAGGGGGTCAGACTTAAATAAGTCAGCCGGGATGCAGTCAATGCCAGGAGCTTTACCAGCCTGTACAAGTCCCAGTGCGATCACTGCATCATTAGTATCAAATACTAGGGGTTGTCGTGTTAGAGGGGACAAAGATGACTGTTTGTCCAAGACATTGAGGGGTGCTGGCTCGAGACCTCTAAACTGGGTCCACCCATACATCAGCTGAAACGTGATTTTACGGAATTTGCGTGTCCGGATTCCTGCCCCATTTCACCACCTCCCAGAATTTGATTTGGTTCGAGGACAGACTAGCTTCATATAAGTCCTGCCAATGATTGTCATCCCACTCTCTCCTCGCCTCCCATTGGGCCTTCTTGTACTGTAGTCTAGCCAATTTAATATCTGCGATAACTCTAGATTTAATAGCTTTAATCAGACTACTATGCGCCTGCCGGCAAGTTTTGTTATACCATTTCTGGCACAATAAAGGGGTCGGGACTTTCCCATGATTGCCAGCTTTGGTTAGTAGAGCTTTCAGTTTATCAAAGAGCAGCTCATGATGGGCGGTAAACTGCTCAAGTAGCCCCGGGTCAATAGGAGTCAGTTCCTGAACGACACCCAAGGTAGATGAAACTCCATGGGAGATCCTGTCCAATAGATCAGAATCCTCCAAAACCCTGCACCAACGCACCCTACGTCTGTCATTTGTTAGAATAGCCTCTGCTGTGAGGCTCTTGGCTGTAGGAGCCCGGCCAGGGCCATCCTTTAATTTCAAACTTAAGATCAACGGATTATGGTCACTCTCGGGCCGTGTGGAAATTAACATATCATCCAAAAATGACCAATACTCTATTTTTATTAGGAAGTAATCAATTCTACTATTACTTACTCCGTTGTCGAAATTTGACAGACGAATTTTTTCGGAGATTGAGCGGCCGTTAGCAGCTCTTAGCCCCCACTCCAAACACAGCCCCAACCAATGCAAGGCTGCCTCCGTGCCCTTCTTAATAGGATTCAATACCAGCTTTGGGACATTCCATACAACGTCTTCCTCAGAGCGAGTGTCCCCACCCTCACACGACCAAGGTTCGAAAGTGCAGTTTAAGTCCCCTGCAACGATTATAAATGTATCCCTCCCAATTGATTCCAGGTAAGAGTTTAACTCATTAGTAATTGCTGGGCTCCGTCCTCCAGGTAATCCACGGGCGTAAATATTAATAATGAAAATATCCTGGTAATTTTCCCTGCACAGCTTAATTCCCAGGATATCAGAGTTGTGGACTAGCACTTCTACTGGCCTGTAACTAATGGACTGCCTCACCCATATAATTAATCCACCTGATGTTCTGCCTTTGTTTCCCCGGGTTGCTGGTTTAAAAAAATGTTAATAACCTGCCCGATAACTCGGGTCGATAGCTTAGCTTTCTTGAAAAATCAGGATATCAAACTCATCTATAAAATCTGCCCAGTCAGCTGATTCAAGTTTCCCTTTGAGCCCTGCGATGTTCCATGAGGCCAATTTGAGCATGGGATCTTGAGTAATCAATTGACTTTGGATTGTAGCTCCCAGATTATATCCTAACCCCCCACCCTCTATCGGTGCTGTTCTAACTGGATGGTTGCAAACTATAATACACCTAGGAGACCCTTCCACTTCATAACCCCCTTCCTGGCCCTTTAAGGCCACTTCGGAAGGCCCAGTCTCGGGACCCTTACTATAGTCATCCGCACATTCCTCACTTATACTGAATCCTGCATCATCATTAACATAGTTTGCAGTTTGGATGTCCCCACCAGCCAAAAAAGGAAGTCAATCAATACACTCCAGACCAGATAGTGGTTCAAAGCGATTGTACAGGTAAGGGAAAGGTGGAATTTGTGGAGTCAATTCATAAGGAAATCGACCAAAGGGTCCTCTATAGCTGGGTTTAAACGGATTATAAGGGGGATCATTGATCCTTTTAGGATAGAAGTACTGGAGACCCAGTGATTGGACATCACCCATCCTGCCAAATCTCAGTTCTCTACGCACAAAGTCCACCACCCAGGGGTCCCTGAAGTTGATGATGACACAATCGCCCTCAAGGTCCTTTGGGTTGTGTCCCACCCAATTTACTCTTCTAACGCTTAAGATCTCTGTGTTAGAGGAGGGGGGGGAGTGTTCTATTTTTGTTCAACCAGAAAACAACTTTGTTTTTCAGGTCTCTAAATGATTCGGTTTTATCCTCCCCAATAGATGAGACACCCGTCAGTATGATGGTATATGGGGTGGCCTCCGGGGGAAGGTCAATACTAGGGGGGCTCTGTTTTAGGACCTTCTTCCCCGGTAGGGCAAGCTGTCTAGCTTGCCCAGCCCTTGATTGTGTACCTAAAGAAGGCTGTGGGTTGAACCCACTACCTTCCTTCAGGGGCCCTTCTCTAATGGTAGCCATCAAGTTATTACTTGCGGGGGCTTTCTCCAACTTTATTCGACCTTGCTGTTTATTCGTTGGCTTAGCACTAATTTGAGGAACCGAATTGTTAGTAGTCACACCAGACCCTACTGCTTTAGCAGCGGTGATAGTAACTTTGGGGTTAATCGGTGTGTTCACTAAAAGTTCTTAAGTATGCTGGTGTTGGCATTAACTAGATTCTCCAACTTATCTAGTTTCTGATTTGTTAGCCTAGCACGTTCCATTAAGGGTAACATGAGGGATTTAATTAGGATTTCCATCTTACCCAAAAGACCATCCTCCTTACATCTACAGGTTGGATATTGACCAGCAGTATCGGAAGGTACCAGTATGGGAAGCGGGGGGCTAATTAGAACCTGAGGAGGCTGGGATCTGAGGTTTAATTTAGGAATCTTGGAAATACCCCCCTTACCGGCTCCATCACTCCTTTTCCTTTTCCCACACTTGGAATCTAGAGTTCCACCCTTATTTGAATTATTTAGTTCCGGACTTGAAGACATCGAACATTCGCCACCACTATGATTGATGGTGCTAGAAGGCGTGCCACCATCGGTAGTAATTAGTATTGAGCAATCCACCTCCTGACTTGATTCTACCAGCAGAGAGTCATGATGTAACTCCTGACTCATTGTGGGGGCTTAGATAGCGGGGGATACCACTGACCCAATGTGTCCTAGGGAAGATCGTTTCCCGGAGATAAGGTCCAGGGATAAGCGCTTCTCAGCGAAGGCTATTTCCTTCTCCAAGATGCCTGTAGCCCGTTTGAAAAAAGCATCAAGTGTCCCAGTAACCATGCCACTTGGTGTCGACACTTGCACAGTTCTCTCTTTACCCGAACGTAAAGGCATATTAAGAGTGGCTCAGAGCAATATTAGTACTACCAGATAAAAAGAACGAAGAATAGTACAAGACAAAGTTTACACACCGACGGCCAGAAAGAGGACAGGTTAGAGGGGTGGCCCGGCCCGGCCTTAAACGTCCTGTGACGGCCTTAGACGGCCCGCCCTTTGCCCAGGCTTCTCCCGGGACGCTCCCATGCGCTCCCACGCAGCGGTAACCCGGAACTAATATATAGAGCACGTTCTGTCCAGGGGGCGGAGCTGTCCAGGCAACACGGACCTGGTAAACGGGAACGCCTCTCAAAGCAGCAGCAGGTGGGAAGGGTTTCACCCGGTCCAAAAGTCACAAAGAAGAATCCCGATAGCAATGGTGAGCAGGGAGATTTTAACAGTGATATGCGGGCGGGGCTTGCAGCCGAATGCGTGACCAGCTGTATCGGGTCAGGCAGGGACTCCTGGTACTTGGAGTCCCTGCAGCGTTCAACCAATTAGTACCCCAGTTACAGAACCTATGGAGATTAAAATTGGGAATTTTAAAGAAATGCATAGATTTGTTGTGTGTGATTCCAGTCCTGTAAACCTGCTAGGACGAGATTTGCTGTGCAAAATGAACTGTACTATCTTTTGCACTCCAAATGACGTTGAAATTCAGACCCCAGATGAAGATGGAATTTACAAATTAATGTTAGCAAGACCCGACTCAGAAATGAAAAAATTGACAATACAAGACTTACCTGAAGAGCTCCAAGAGACAGTGAAACCGGAAGTATGGGATTTTACTGGAAAAGATGTAGGATTAATGGCAAATGTTGACCCAATTAAAATAGCCATAAAAGAAGATGCAGTCTACCCAAATACTAAACAGTACAAAATGAGTGCAGAAGTAAAAGCAGGAGTTGCTATTGAAATAAAAAGATTACTAGAAGCAGGAATTTTTCAAGAAGTATTGAGCAGTCCTTGTAACTCACCGATAATTGGCATCAAGAAACCTAGTGGAAAGTACAGGGTAGTACAGGACCTGCGCAAGGTTAACAAAATTGTGGTTCCTTGCTGTCCCATTGTGCCAAACCCTGCAGTGATTCTATACCAAATTCCATGGAATGCTGGATGGTTTACCGTCATTGACTTATGTCATGCATTTTTTTCAATTCCATTGCATCCAGACAGCAAATTTCTTTTCTCATTTGAATTCGACAGCCATGTCTACGTCTGGAATTGCGTCCCTCAAGGGTACACAGAAAGCCCCTCAATTTTTTTATCAGATTCTGGAAAAAGTGCCTTGAAGCCCTATTATTGCCCGGAAAATCAGTTCTGGTGCAATATATAGACGACCTCTTGGTGGCGTCTAAGAGCAGAAACGACTGTGTTACTGACACCATTGCTTTGCTGAACCATTTAGGTGAAGGTGGACATAAAGTGTCACCAGAAAAGCTGCAGTTCTGTACCGCATCAGTGAAATATCTGGGGCACCAGATAGAGAGAGGTATCAGGAAAGTCACCACAGAAAGAATGAGAATTATTCGAAACATGGAATTGCCCAATACCCAGAAAGAAATCAGAATGTTTCTAGGAGTTGTAGGATACTGTAGGCAGTGGATTGTGGGATTTGCGGTCCTAGCAAGACCATTGATAAAAATGACAAAGAAAGGAGCAAAAGATCCTGTAGAGTTGGATGACAAAAGCATGACTGCCTTCGTAAAACTGAGAGAGTGTCTGTGTACTGCTCCTGCATTAGGAATGCCTGACTATTCAAAAGATTTTGCACTGTTCTGTGACACACGAGATAACTGTGCACTTTCAGTCCTGACCCAAATTCATTGTTTGACGCGACGTCCAGTGGCATACTTTTCTTCCACATTGGACCCAGTAGCAGCTGGATTACCTGGATGGTTGAAAGCTGTAGCTGCAACATGCACAAGTCTGGAACAGAGTAAGTCAATTGGGATGGGACATCCAGTAACTGTATATGTTCCACATTCTGTTGTAATTTTGTTGACAAGAACTAAAACCCAGTACCTCACACCTAGTCGGCTGACTAAGTATGAGAGAATCCTTGTAGGTGCAGGAAACGTGACAATTGCTAGATGTAATATTCTGAATCCAGCTACCTTACTGCCTAGCTCATTCACAGCAGAAGTGAGGGAGGAAATCGAACATGACTGCATTGATTTGACTGAGTTCAGCACTAAACCACGTCCAGATATAAAAGAAAATCCTTTAATTAATGAAGATTTTGAGCTGTTCGTAGACAGCTCGTGCCTGAGACATGAGGAAGGTTGCCTAAGTGCTGCCTACTCAGTGTGCACTCTAGGAGGTCCAGTGGAAGCATCCTATTTACATGGAGTCAAGTCTGCACAAATAGCTGAATTGGTTGCATTGACAAAAGCTTGTAAATTTGGGAGGAACTCGAAAATAACCATATACACTGATAGCCAGTATGGTTATGGGGTTGTGCATGACTTTGGCCAGCTATGGATGCAAAGGGAGTTCCTGACTTCTTCAGGCACCCCTATCACAAATGGAAAATATGTACAGGATTTTTACTGGAATCAATCCAGTTACCAAAAGAATTGGCTGTGGTCAAGTGTGCTGCTCACAAATCTGGCGATGACAAAGTGACAGCGGGTTCGATATGCTGACCAGTTAGCCCAACATTGTGCAAGATACCGAGTATCAATCAATATAAAGGTTGGGGGAAATGGACACAGCTGCCAACTTTTGATGCTAGAGGGAGTGAATACATGGGAGGAAGTGAGGGACTTACAGGAAGCAGCAGAGCCACAGGAAAAACAAAGATGGAGAAACTTTGGTTGTCGAAGGAGAAATGAGGATGGTGTCATTGTTTACCTTGATGATGTGCCTGTGTTGCCACACTGTATGCTTGCTCCTATGGCTAGGTTGATACATGGAGACACACATTTAGGCAGAGACGCCATGATCCGCATGTTTCGTCGGACCTGGTTCAATTCGAAATTCAGAAACGTAGCAGAAGCACTCTGCCAGAGGTGTTTGATTTGTCAATAATTTAACCCTAGAAAGAAAACTGTGGTATTACCAGGAACTATTGGAAAGGCAGAAGGCCCCTTTATTAGACTACAACTAGACTTTATTCAGTTGCCCCCTTGTCGATGAATGAAATACCTGCTTGTCATCGTCTGCCTATTTTCAAAATGGGTGGAAGCTTATCCAGCACGTAGAAATGACAGCATCACAGTAGCAAAATTATTACTCAGGGAACTAATACCTAGGTACGGATTCCCAGTCACAATTGAATCAGACAGAGGAAGTCATTTCCAGAATGAAATAATTAAGCAAATCTGTGAAGCATTCAAAATTACGCAAAAACTGCACTGTGCATATCCCCCAGAGGCTTCTGGAGTGGTAGAACAACTGAATGGCACAATCTAAGCAAGATTGGGAAAGATGTGTGAATACACTCAGTTGGAATGGCCAGATGCACTGCCTCTTGTGTTGATGGGACTCAGAAGTATTCCAGACCGGAACACGGGTTTGAGTCCCCATGAAATCCTAATGGGGAGAGTGATGCGGCAGGCATGGGTGTCAGGATACAAACTGATAAGCATATCTGATGATTTGGTGCTGGAATATTGTAAAGATTCAGAAAAGGGGGTGGTGATGAACAGAGTGCCTGAATTAAGCAGACCACTCTTACCCAGTCCAAAGATCAGGGCTTGATCCATCACCGTTTTTTAGCTCACTGCACCATCCCAGCTCAGAACTTGGCTATATGCAAATTAGTCTGTTCCTGTCCCAGTGCATGATGGGAACAGGGCAAACCAAACTACCAAGCCAATTCTTATACTGGGAAGGAAACAAGCTTCCGGGGACCGGTTTCTGCCATTTCAGGCGTCTTCGGCCCGGCTTGCTTGAATCCTGATGGTGCAATGAGCAAGGGACTCACATCTGAGTATACCCTTCCACGCTTATGGTGGACAAAATGATTCAGAAAAGGGGGTGGTGATGAACAGAGTGCCTGAATTAAGCAGACCACTCTTACCCAGTCCAAAGATCAGGGCTTGATCCATCACTGTTTTTTCGCTCACTGCACCATCCCAGCTCAGAACTTGGCTATATGCAAATTAGTCTGTTCCTGTCCCAGTGCATGATGGGAACAGGGCAAACCAAACTACCAAGCCAATTCTTATACTGGGAAGGTAACAAGCTTCCGGGGACCGGTTTCTGCCATTTCAGGCGTCTTCGGCCCGGCTTGCTTGAATCCTGATCTGTTCATCACCACCCCCTTTTCTGTATCGTTTTGGCCACTATAGGTGTGGCAGGGTATACTCAGACATGAGTCCCTTTCTCACTGCTCCATCAGGATTCAAGCAAGCCGGGCCGAAGAGGCTGAAATGCCAGAAACCGGTCCCCGATAGCTTGTCTCCTTTCTGGTGAAGAATTGGCTTGGTAGTTTGGTCTGCCCTGTTCCCATGGTGCACTGGGCCAGGGACAGACTAATTTGCATATAGCCAGGTTCTGAGCTGGGATGGGGCAGTGAGATAAATAACGGTGATGGATCAAGCCCTGATCTTTGGACTGGGTAAGAGTGGTCTGCTTAATTCAGACACTCTGTTCATCACCACCCCCTTTTCTGTATCGTTTTTGGCCACTATAGGTGTGGCAGGGTATACTCAGACATGAGTCCCTTTCTCACTGCTCCATCAGGATTCAAGCAAGCCGGGCCGAAGAGGCTGAAATGCCAGAAACCGGTCCCCGGTAGCTTGTCTCCTTTCTGGTGAAGAATTGGCTTGGTAGTTTGGTCTGCCCTGTTCCCATGGTGCACTGGGCCAGGGACAGACTAATTTGCATATAGCCAGGTTCTGAGCTGGGATGGGGCAGTGAGATAAATAACGGTGATGGATCAAGCCCTGATCTTTGGACTGGGTAAGAGTGGTCTGCTTAATTCAGACACTCTGTTCATCACCACCCCCTTTTCTGTATCGGAATATTGTAAAGAGCTGGCTGACCAAGTGCGCTCTATCTCTCACCAGGTTGGGGGAGAGGCCGTCGCCAGGCCGACGACCCCTGCACATGACCTGAATCCAGGTGACTGGGTCGTAATGAAGAAGCATACTCGGAAAAGTTGCCTTGAACCGAGGTGGGGAAAGCCACGACAGGTGATACTGGTAACCACCACAGCTGTGAAGTGTGCAGGAGTACCTCGCTGGATCCATGCCAGCCATACGAAGAGAGTGACTGAACCTGACGAAACTGAGGCTGAAGGTTGCACAGCTGAAGGATCCCAAGATATTGGACTGAAGTAGCTGAAGAGGAACAACCGAGCTCCGGTCAAGAAGATTGGGTCCCAATAATCGACCTGACAATCGACCCTATACGAACGAGAAGACAGATCTATTTAGATAGACAGTGGGGTAGTGAGGACGAGACAGGTAAAGAAGAAGGTACTCAGATCATCGAAATCCAAGTCAAATCGGATTCTGAGGAGGACCAGATAGGGAGAGAACAGGTAATTGACACTCCACCACAAACTCCTGAGCATGGAGAGGGACAGATAGAAATTAGGGAGGAAGTTCAAGCGGAAGAAAATCAAGAGTTCGAAGAGCTTGAACAGGAACAGATAGGATTAGACAATTGTGTTCAGGAAGAAGAAATCGAAACAGATCAAAGCCAAATTCAGCATACACCTGAACAAGGACAGCTTAGGGACCAGGCAGAAGAAACAGATGGAAGACCTGGACCTAGTCAGTTAGGGAACAATACAGAAGACGAACTTGATCCCAATGTGCCACAACTGAACGAAAACAAAAGAGTGTTTGAGGAAGGCCAAGACACAGTGCCAGTTAAAAAACTCAGAAAAGGTGACTCCGTACCCAGATTTGTGAAAAGACTGAAATTGCGACTAAAAACAACAAACGAAGAGGCTGAGCAAGTATATGAGGTCTCAAGTCAAACTGACCAAGCAGTAACAAAGCCTAAGAGAAGAAGTGCTCGTATTAAGAAACTTAACAACAAATACCCGAGTCCTGAGTGGACTTACTTTGTGCTGGAAGAATTTGAGAATCTGGAAATAAGTGACGAAAGTGAGGAAGAATTGGTTGCTGACCAGACCAGTGAAGAAGCAAACCCTACCTGAAAAGTTACTAGAGTAAGAAAGATGTGCAGAGTTACAGAGAGGGGTTGAAACTTCTTTTGAGCCAAAATGTCTGATTCTTCTGCGAATGGGAGACCGAGACGAGGTTGTTTAAAAACATGCTGCCAAGTATGTTTATGTAGTGTAGCAATAGTACTGATACTTTGGATAGGACCTACCATAACTATTCCTTCTATAATGAGTAAAAACCCCAGTCTTTACCCAAATAATAATCTACCTGATGACACTGTAGAATCACACACTAGAAGTACACCACGAAGAGAAGACGCACTAGACTAACCACTTAGTCTTAAGCAAAAACAGTTCGATTTAGAAGCACCAGATGAGGAAGGGTTACATTTCAGTAAAATCAAGAGTAAAACTCATTTAAATGTTTTCGCAAACCTATTAGTACATTATGTAGAAGCTATGGAAATAGATGATTGTTATGTCTGCATGAAGCTACCCACTTCAGTAGCTGAAGGTGTGACATATCACCACTTACCCTTAACCTATGGAATCTCCTGTAGTATACTAACTAGTTTATTTTATAGAAAAGGACCTTTACAGTATTATTACTCACATCTTGACTTGACATTTGCTGAACTTCCTGTCCGAAGAAATCTGAACCCTGTAGATACAACTAGAGATGTAGCTAAATACATGAGTGACTATTTTCTAACTATAGGTAAAATAGATATAGATGATGCACACAGGAATAACTTGACCTGTTAATTACACGAAAGGGAAAAGGAATTTCTGAATATGGTAGAGAAAAGGAGAGAAAGTTTCCAAAAGAAAGCCAAAGACAAGAACCAGAAAATTCCTAAATGGGCAGAGAGTGTAGGGAGCACCTCAAATGGTGGAGCTGGTGCTGCCATGTCGCTGGATTTCGAAAAGAAAGGGAAACCTTGTCTTAAAAGAGAAAAAAATAGTTATTATAACAATATTTTCATTGGTTCCAGTGAATGCGAACACAATTACAAGGTAATTGGGTGTTGGGGTTTCAAAGATGGGTCAGAGCCTGTGTTTCCAGGAATTTATTTTATATGTGGAAATAAGGCTTATTTCAAATTGCCCGACCATTGGTACGGGAGCTGTTATTTTGGTATTGTCTTCCCAAAGATATACCATGTGGGGAAAATCACTGGAAGCACTGAAAAAACGAATGAGTCGGCGCGTACTAAAAGAGAAAGTGCTGGTGAAATAGTAGGAGATATTTTTAGTGCACTGATACCTACAGTGGAAGTGGTTCTGAATGCACACAGGATTTGCAAATTGTCCACCGTTGTGGATCGGTTATCAACCGACACTGCTGGAGGGTTCCTGATGGTCAACACCGAATTGGTTGCGGTGAGATCAATGGTTTTACAGAATAGACTTGCTCTTGACACGTTATTGGCAAAAGAGGGCGAAGTCTGCAGAATGCTGAAAGCGCAACATTGTTGCACTTACATACCTGACAAAAGTGTGGAAATCAAAGGGTATGTAAGGAACATTACAAATTTGGAAAAGGAACTCAAACCACTTGAGGTTGACAGTGCCTGGAAGAGACTTACTGATGGTCTCTCCGCCGTAGGTCATTGGATTTCTAACTTAGGTAAAAGTCTTTTTTTTTTTTTTTCAAGTTAAAGTTTTATTTAAGGCCATGCGCTGCCTCATTACAGTACTTCAAATCACTGTACATTTACTTTGTGAAAACACAGTCTGCATTTTCTAGTACAAAAAAAAACTAAAATTGTTCCAGGAATGTAATGTAGATAAAGTCAACTTAAATAATGAAGTGCACCTTAATTACTGCTGCACTGCAGTAGTTTCTGCATTTCCTTGAAGGCTTCTTAAATAACTATCCTGTCTTCTGAACACACAATATAAAGAGCAATTGAAAACGTGACATTTGTTACTGTGTGTATCCTGCTGGCATTGGATAACCTATCAGAGATGGAGCAGGTGTGGCTGTTGGTGCCTGAGCAGGTGCAGCTGGGGTAGCATAACTGTATTGCTGGTTCATTCCTGGCTGCTGGTTCATGCCAGCTTGCTGGTTTATTGTAGGCTGCTGGTTCATGCCAGCTTGTTGGTTCATGGTAGGCTGCTGGTTCATGCCAGATTGTTGGTTCATTCCCAGCTGGTTCATTCCGGGCTGCTGGTTCATTCCCAGTTGCGGATTCATGCCAGGCTGCTGTTGGTGGTTCATGCCATTAAGCATATTTCCGAATTGCTGGTTGCCAAATCCATTCTGATATGTGCCTGTTTGATTAGCAGGCCGGAAACCACCTTGCACACTATTGGCTCCAAAGCCATTCCCAAAGCTATTGCAATTTGCGTAGTTTGGAGCACCAAAACCATTCTGAGGTTTTGAGTTGAAGTCTCTTTTTGGTCCACTGCTGCTAAATCCACGATTGAAGTTTTCCCTATCCCTAATACTACTACTGAAGCCACCACCCCTTCTGCGTTGAATGTCTTTCACGTCGATCATCCCTCATGCCTCTTCCACCTCGGAAACGACCTCCTTCAACCAGTTGCAGCAACTTGGGGTTGATTTGCTGATTAGCCTCTCGTAGAACAGCAATTAGGTCATGGGCTTGCTTTGTGTTGTTGGGTGTAAAAAAGGTGTAAGCTGTACCAGTTTTGCTACTGCGGGCAGTTCTCCCAATTCGGTGGATATAGTCCTCTGATGAATTAGGGTAGTCATAATTGATGACAAATTTCTCATCTTCCACATCTAAACCTCTCGATGCAACATCTGTAGCAATCAGAATTGGGGCTTTGCCGTGTTTGAATTCGTTTAAAACCCAGTCTCGCTCCTGCTGGCTCTTGTCACCATGAATACCCATTGCCGGCCATCCATCTCTCCTCATTTTTCTGGTAAGCTCATCACACCGTCGCTTGGTTTCTGTAAAAATGATGGTCTTGTTCTCCTTCTCGCTCATAATTTCCTCCATCAACCTCAGAAGCTTCTCATCCTTTTCGTTATCTGCACACACATCCACGATCTGCAGAATATTATGGTTTGCACTCAATTCCAGAGCACCGATGTGGATGTGAATGTAATCTTTCAAGAAGTCCTCTGCAAGTTGTCTAACTTCTCTTGGCCAAGTCGCACTCCACATTAAGGTCTGTCGATCAGGTCTAATCTGGTCCACGATTTTCCGGATCTGAGGCTCAAATCCCATGTCAAGCATTCTGTCGGCCTCGTCAAGCACGAGATAAGTGCATCTTTTGAGATTCGTTTTGCCCACTTCTAGAAAGTCTATTAATCTTCCTGGGGTTGCAATGCAGATTTCAACACCCCTTTCCAAGTCCCGAATCTGAGGACCTTTTGGAGCACCACCATAAATACAGGTTGACTTCAAACGACAAGCTCTCCCATAGTCAGCGGCAACTTGCTGCACCTGCTGTGCAAGTTCACGTGTTGGTACCAGCACCAAAACGATAGGCCCATCGCCGCGCTGGAGGAATGGCTGATGATTTATGTGTATAATGCCAGGTAACAAATAAGAAAGTGTTTTCCCCGATCCGGTTTGAGCGACTCCAACCATATCGAGCCCACTTAATGCAACTGGAAAACCTTGCGCCTGAATAGCTGTCGGTTCAGTAAAATTCTGTCTTTGGATTTCTCCCATCAGGTTACCTGGAAAATTTGCCTCATAAATATTGAAAACTGGTGCAGGACAGTTACGACCTCTAACGGTAATTTCTTTGCTTCTTCTGTACTGTTCGACTTCTTCCAAAGTTCGCCTGGCCACATCAGGATGTTGTTGGTAAAAGTTATTCTCAAATTTTGGTAACTCATCCAGGTTCCATTTCCTCTTCACAAGTTTTTCTCCCGGGGTTCCAAACTTCTTGCCTCCCATTTGTCCTCCTCCACCTCTGCTTCCCCCAAAGCGAGGACCACCACCAAAGCCTCTATCTCTGCCGCGGTCTCTGTCGTTGGTGTATCCAGGCATCTCGCTTCTTTTTCTTTTATATTCTCAAGTTAAAAAAAAATTAAGATAAGATGGTGGTGATAAAATCAGGCCTTTCCTCGTACGGTCGGTATTACGTACTGATCTTAAAGCTTTTGATGACCTGAAGGGTTACGAGGGGGGGAAAAGGAATCGGGGAGAGAGAACCGACCAAGGCGCCGGCTTTATAGCGAGAGCAGGTAAAAGTCTTTTGAGTAAAATACTGATGCCAATTGCGGGAATAGGTATAGCAGTATTTATCATAATAATCTGCTGCAAATGTCGCAAACACCAAAAGAAGTACACTGTGAACAAGAGAGGAGTGAAGAGAAATGTGGATGAACTTGAATTAGAAGAACTGAATAATCAGATTTAAAAAAGAGTGAAAAATTCTCACCCTAATAAAGAGACTAAAGAAAAGCTGAACAGAATGTTTGAAGAGATTGAACTGGGAAAAATGTGAAAAGTTGGCATCTGGTTCTATTAATTTGTGATGATATAAAATATCATCAAAGAGGGGATTGATGGAGCAAGGATTCGCATGTAAAGCGACTTGCTTGTATCAAGAACCTCAAATAATGTTAATAAAGTATAATCAACCTGTTAGTGTTACTAATATTGCACCTTTTACATTACACGGGGTGTCCCAGTGACGCTTGCTTATGTGTTTGCTCATCCTAAAACGCTTGCCACTAAAATGGCTGCTGCTACGCGGGAATTTCTTCTGCGCATGCGTCGGTCATACCCATGTGACCTGACGTACTCGCAGTTCTGGTGGGAATCCTTTGCACTTGTGCATTAGCAATAAGATGGTTGCTTTATGTCCTCACATGCCGAAGCTTGCACTGCAGCTTTCGCTATACTGTTTGTCTGCACTAATCCTAATGCTATAGTTATTATAAAGTAATGGGAGTTATATAGGGATTCCTGGTATACAGTGTACGCCTTTATTTCTGTGTTCTAAATTGTTTTCCTTTACTTTTCATGTATCTAATCTTTTGGGCCTGGGAGGTGCTTACTACTCCATTTTGGAAGTCCCTACTGCGCAAGTCACCATGGCAGAGGGAAGAAAACCTCGTAGCAGTGGAACCCAGCCAGCTGGCAGCCACAGCCAAGATGCTCCTGGGTACCGACCTATAACCCAGCAAGACGAAGCTGAACTGTACTACATTTGAAACAATTGTATATGAATGTTGTATTAACCATTGTTAGGTGAAAACCACATGTCATGGGAACCCCAAATTCGATGGGGGGTCCCAAAGATGTAAATTGAAGGCTTGAGAAAATCAAATCCTAGTTGGTGTGATGACCTGTCCTTTCTTTTGACTAATCGAAATTGGGGATTCTTACACTTGCAACATTTGGCGGGTGGTACACTGACCCGAAAACAGTATACCTAGCCTAGGTTTAGCTAGAGAATTTGTCCGACTTGTCTGAATAGCTGACCTGTCACTGACTCAACGCACTCAATAGCTGATCCAGAAACAGAGGTGCTGCGGAGCACTCTGTCCGACTGTCTCACAGATCCATTCGGGGTTTTGAGAACCTTAAGTGCTGGCGGAGCACTTTGCTGGGAAAATCGAGAACCCAGTCGGGGTTTTGACTGATAGCTGCAGAGAGGGTGTAGCGCAGGCGTTGCAACTGAACTGCGGGTGCTGGTCTTACCTTGGTGGTCCTGTCCTGATCCTAATCTGGTTTTCCTGTCCTGTGTTTCCATTCTGCACCTGCTGGCCTACTGGCAACCGCATTTCCTTGGGGTTTCTTCTGTCCTTAACTGACCCGTGGCCAGGGTTGGTCTCCACACCGTTCTAGGTAAATATAAATCTGAGGGAACCCATTTCGCATTCTCTATTTCTTTGCTTTTAATAAAATCGTACTTGCACATTGTTCCTTTTTCGTACCCTCCCTGTACTGACCAATGATAAAGTCCCACATTATAGTCGTTATTCTAGCATGTTCCATTTTTCCCCATCCTATAAGTATATTCCTACATACAGTTCATAAAATATAGATGTTCCTTTTCTTTACCAATCCTTTAGTCGGTTTAAAGTGGTTATAGTGAATTATTAGCGTGCTCCACTTTTACCTTCCCTATAGCTACATGGTATCTCCAAATCTTCTTTAGTACAAATTGAAGTTCTTTAGCTTTACCCATCCTGAGGGGTATTCAAACTGTGATATCCTAGCATGTTCCTTGTCTTTCCCGTCCTTTAGACACGCCACACCAAGTCTAAAATTTCTGAGAATCTTATTAGCCTGTTCCCTGTTCTTACCTTCTTTATTGTTCTAAATGGTTGGCCTTATTTACTTACTTTATGGTTATACTATCTTTATGATTCTGATTATTGATAGCTTACTCACTGTGAATTTTATTCTTTCTGACGATAATGAGAACTAGATAAAGGTTTTCAAAATTTCCTGACTCTGTGGTTATTACAAAGAGTGCAAATATATAAATGTTATCTGTATTTTGGTGTCTGCCCTCCTTTTACAGCTAGCTCCCTGATCCATTGTGATCATAGGTACCCGTGACAAGGATTGGTAAGTCGGGTACATTGATAATAAATAGGAAGGAACTGGGTTACTGGTAGTAGTGTTTAGGCTACCTGATTTATAAATATGGTGAATTGAATTTATGGGCCCAAGTGTGCATATGGTGAAAATAATAGTCGGGTGACCTGCGCGCTCTATCACCGCCGGGTCACTGATGCCCTTGAACTATCTGAAGCTGCTGCTGTCTGCGGACACTGAGCCTTCCTGGGGACCCTCGGGGCCCCGGGCAGTGCATGTCTGCAGACAAGGGCCCATCCGGGAGCCAGGAGAGTGAAGGAAGCCCCCAGAAGGGCTGGGGCAGGGTCAGGCTTCCGCCAGGGACAGATCCCCTGGTCTCCAGTTGCATTAAAAGTCGCGGCATTTTCCCTGCATGTTATGTGTAAGTGTTTCCAATTCAGGAGGTGGACTGGGGAAATCTGGGTGAAAAACTCTCGCCGCGGGATGTAGTTGATAGTAGAGTAAAGTAACCATAAGAGATAGTCCTGCTCAGCCCTGAAAATCATCCAGACTAACAAAGTCCCCCCAGGGAAATAGTCTCCATCAGTGTCAATGTCTGCCTGCATTAATGTGCTAAGGGTTAGTCTTCTACAGTAGGAGGAAAGAAGCAAGGCAATGTACCAAGCCGGCAGGAGTGGTTGGTTCTCTCTACAAGACAAGGCCCAACCTTCTAACTTGTAATGACCCCAGATCCCTGATGCTTGATTCGTGCCCTGAGTTTCTGGGCCTTTGCATTTTCTTTCAGCTCTTTGAAAACCGTCCCCGACAGAAGAGGGACTGCTAGTTCAATGCAAATCATTGGTACCTCCCACGTAAGTGACTTAAGTGCGCCTAGATAATAGGAAGTTTCAAAACCCCAAGAACTGGTTGGTGTTTTCCTGTTTGTCGTCTCTGGTGACATAACAAAATAGAGTGTGTGATGCAACGTGAGTTGCTGCCAAAATGTGGAACAGTCACAATTGTATCAACTGCTCTGTAATGCACGTTAACGACTTTTGAGGCTGTTCTGTTCTAAAAAAAACACCTGCAAAAATAAATGTCTAGAAGCATGCCAGTTGTTTCACTCTTCGGCCCTCATTCAGAGCGGACATAAATACAGAGATTGGGCGCTAAGAGTGCACTCAATCCGTTTTTTACAGGTAAGAAACAAGTGTGCATTTTTTTTTTTTTTGCATTTTTCACCAGGTAACATCCGGTGACATTTGCAGAGGGAAAACTCGCAGGAAATAGGGAAAACCAGACAAATTCAGATGCGTGATCACTTTTATTCCTCACATTGTACCTTATTCTGGGCAGAAAATGTGAAACTTGGTGGAATTCAGCCTTGGTGAAAAGTGCAAAGTGAGGTAATGGGTAGAAATTACCTCATCGCAAAAGTTGCCCACTCAGAACGAGGCCCTGCGCCTGACTAGCGGTGATCCCTTGAACATTCTTCAAACTAAAGGTCACTGCCATATTTGCGCTGTCTGCGGCTAAGACCGTTCCTTTTACCAATAGTTCCACTGATTGGAACATAAATGTGTGCCTTATAAGTTTTCTATGCGGTGTTTATTTTTTTAGCTTCGCTACGCAGTACAATGGCTTTGGGCTGGAGATTGCCAACGGCAAGTTAGTTCATAAGCAGGTGGGAGCCAAGCAGGTCAAAAGTGGACGTCATTAGCGCATCTCATTTCTGCATTCTGACCTCTGCTCAGCCCATCCCTCCAGGCGCTTGCAGGTGGGCATGATTACATCAAAAATTACTGCCTTAATATTTGCGTGTTATTTCTGCACCACACATGTTCTCATTGTAGGCAGTGGGCTCCTGCCCATGCCTTGAGTACATCTCGTAAAACTGTGGTGGCAGTGTCCTGTAGCAGAAAACCGAACTGCATTCACAGAAGTGATTTCGCGGGCACTTTTGTAAAAATTGCGGCATTTTTACAAAAGTGCCGATTTCGCGGGCACTTTTGTAAAAATCGCTACATTTTTACAAAAGTGCCGATTTCGCGGCAAACCGCGAAATCGCGAAATCCTGGAGGGTCTGTCTAGACTGAATCTCGGTTTCCTCCACTAAGAAACTCAATATGAAACCAATTACATTTTCTTATTGTTATCGCCCATTTTAAACATTATTTTGCGTCACCATATTTTTAATCCATTGATGAACTAAAGAAAAAACACAATCCGCAATCTTTGCTGCCTTCAAGGGGGGAGGGGCCGACCCTGACTATGGATCAGAATGCAATGTCCATGTGGCCCATTGCCATCCCTGTAGCCTGCACATGGCAGGCCCCTGGTTGACATCCGCAACTTAGTGCGGGCCTGTTAGGGTGACCAACTGGCATGCGTGCAAATTCAGGATGGTGAGTGTAAAAATTCAGGACAAAGGGTCAAATTTCAAGACAAAAATTCAGGACAGGAGGTCAAAATTCAGGACAAAACTTGAGGACAAAAGGTACGTTTTACAGACACATCAGAGGAGGTCGCAGAATACTATCGAAGTAACCCCATCCATACCCAAACATATTCAACCATTAGCAAACCTATCCATCATGTATCCTTCCATCCACCCTTTCACTCATCTATCCATCCACGCTTTCACCCTATCCAACCGTACATTTATCCATCCACTCTTCTACCCATCCATCCATTTACACTTTCACTCATCCAGCCATCCTTTCACTTACTCATCGATCCACCCAGTCACTCATCCTTCCACCCATTCACCCTTTCAGTCAACCATCCATCCTCCCTTTCTCTCTCCATGGACCCTTTCACTTAGCCATCCTTCCTTCCATTCATCCACCCACGTATCCATCTACTCATCCACTCATGAATCCATCCATTGACCCTATCACTCATCCATCCTTTCTCTCATCCATCCACCCTTACACTCTTTCACTCATCTATCCATCCTTTTGTCCATCTACCCTCCCTTTCACTCACTGATTCCATCCTAACATCCAGCCTTTTACTCATCCATCCATCTATTCACCCTTTCACTAATCAATTAATCACTCTATCCATCATTTCACTCATCCATCCACCCATTCACTTGCCCATAATCCACCCTTTCACTCATCCATCCATCCTTACACTTATCCAACATCCTTTTACACACCCATCTACCCTTCCACCCATGCACCCATCTAATTACCTTTTCTCTCATGCATCCTTCCACTCACTCATCCATCCATTTATCCTTTCTCACATTATCCATCCATTCACCTTTTCATTCATTCTTTTACTAATCCATTCAGCCATATATCCACCCATCCCTTCACTTACTCACTTGCCCACCTTTTCATATTAATTATGAGCTGAGCCTTAGCAGAGTTGCAGACAGAAGAGGTCCATCAAGAATTTCACCCATGCTGTAGTTCCTAATACAAGGGGTGGAGTGCGGGTAGGGTTCACTATGCCCCTGCACATAGGCAATCTGAAAAAGTGGAAGTCATGAGTCATGCATGATGCACAGTGCCAGGCCAGGAGGTGACTGTGACTTGGTGTTTGTTACCAGGTCTTTTAAGTGGGATGAAAAATCTGGGGGTCTCCCCAAAGGGGTTGTTGGGTGTAATTAAGGGTGTGGCTTAAAACACCTAAGCTAAAAATCTGTGCTTAGTATAGTGTGCCGCTGGACTGGCATTTTGCCTCTTCTGTCATTGTATCCAGATATATAACACAACAAGTAACGTTACACCTACAACAAGAAATAACTATTGGCTTTGTCAATGGTTGCTAGTTGCATAAAATAAGAAAGCAGCAACCATGGCTCCGTTGAATATGATATTGAAAATGTATCAGTTCTAAAATGATGAGACTGTAAAACAACTCTAGCCCCTTCTTTTTACCTTGTTTCACCGTCTTCCATCTGACAGAGTGCCCTGCCCTAGACTGAGGCAGGAGGCCCATCACATGCTTTGCAGCCCAGACTGGCCCATTGTCATTCTGTATGTGGCAATCATCAGCCCCATACAGAATGACAATGGGCGGGTGGAGCTGCTCTTGTGCTCCAAGGAGGAGTGTGAGGCGGCTCCATCAGGGAGTTGAGGCTTCTCGCGGGGGGGGGGGGCGTGGTTCCCTGCAATGCCCAAAATTATGCTGTTCCCTGCAATGCCCAAAATTACGGACAAAAGGCGTCCGTAAAAGGGATCACCACGGACAACGGACGTGAGGTCCAAATTACGGACGGCCTGTGAAATTTAAGGACGGTTAGTCACCCTCCTATGGCTTGTTCGCCCCGAGTCAACAGACTGCTTCTCTGCAAACAAGAGACTGCTTCTCTTCCAACAATGGACTGCACCCATCCTAGCAATAGAGTGCCTCCATTCCATCTAACATGACACAGCATACATTCGACCAGGAAACGACTTGTCTTCAAACATGAGACAGCATCCCTTCGGGCTTGGGACGGCACCCCTCTGGACAGAAGACTGCATCCCCCCAAGCAAGAGACTGCATCCCTCCAAACATGAGACTGCATCCCTTCAAGCAAGAGATTGCCTTCCTCTAATCATGAGACTGAAGCCATGCGACTAAGTGATTGCAATCCCTACAAAATGAGACTGCATCCCTTCAAACATGAGGCTGCATGTCTTCAAGCATGAGACTGCATCCCTTCAGGTTTTAGACTGTAACCCCTCCGAACAGAAGACTGCATCCCCCCAAGCAAGAGGTTGCCTTTCTCTAATCATGAGACTGAAGCCATGCAACTTAGGGATTGCAACCCCTGCAAACATGAGACTGCATCCACTCAAACATGAGACTGCATCCCCCAAGCAAGAGATTGCCTTTCTCTAATCATGAGACTGAAGCCATGCACCTAAGTGATTGCAATCCCTGCAAACATGAGACTGCATCCCTCCAAACATGAGGCCACATGTCTTCAAGCGTGAGACTGCATCCCTTCAGACTTGAGACTTGAGACTGTAACCTCTCTGAACAGAAGACTGCATCCCCCAAGCAAGAGATTGCCTTTCTCTATTCATAAGACTGAAGCCATGCAACTGAGGGATTGCAACCCCTGCAAACATGAGACTGCATCCGTCCAAACTTGAGACAGCATTCCTTCAAACATAAGACTGCATCCCTTCAAGCTTGAGACTTCACAGCACCCATTCAAACATGAGATTGCACCCCCTAATGCCCGTGACTGGATCCCGTCAAGATTAGACTGCACTTGGGGCAAGATGGCGATTATGTGAGGCTGCAACGTGCCGGTTCTCTCCCTTGCTCCGTGCAAGCACCAGCAGGATCGAGGCAGAGAGTGTATGGATGTGAGGCCCACGAGAAAGCTGCCGGAAGGAATGGGGACGAGCCTTCTATGGCTCGTCATCATCGGAGCTCCAGTCAGGGCAGCAGGCGTTATACTGCTTGCGGTTGGGCTTAGGATAAAGAGCCTCGCTAGCAAAGTGGTCCAGAGCGGACCGATTTGAGTTGTCTGCTTTGGCTGCAGTCGCTGGATGAGGAAGAAAGGTTCGATCGGAGCCTGCATTGTTGATATGGCTCCCAAAAAACCCAGAGCAACCTGCGATAAGGCAGAAGTGCCACAGGGGGATCGTGAGTGGCTGGAGGACCCCAGAAGCTGAACAAGCCCAGGAGCATGTGAGTTAAGCTGCTGGGGATAGGTGCTCAGACTCAGAGTTTGTTAAAAAAAATCTGCAGAACAGTCTGAGGGGCACTGAAAAAAGGGGTTGTGGCTCGACAAGGTGTGGCAAAGAAGCTATCGACTCTGGCATACATGGCAACATTTCAACTTTGATAAGAGGGAGAAATATGCGTGGGTGGAAAGACCTGAATAACGCGTAATACGAAACGGGTCAGGTAAAACACAAAATGAATCGCAGGCAGTGGTGGCTGGTGACATTTGAAAGTGGTGAGGTGTAAACTTTCTGTCGGAGTGCACCGTGGCGAGCGAGTGAAGCGAGCGAGCCCGAATATCTTAAAGGGGGTTCTGGAGGTACTCCCCCTGAGAAATTTTTGAAAAAGAGTGGGTAAATGGTGCATTTTCAAGCAAATTTAAGAAGCAAGAAGGTTAATAAAGCAATTGTGTTTAAAATCCAACACCTTCCCTAGTGTCCGCACTGACTGGAGTTGGAATAGTAAATGATACTATTCCAACTTCCAGCACCCCCCCTCCGCAAGTCGTTGTTCCGACTTGCGGAGTAAAGGTATGCGGAATCACAACGCGGTTGTTGTAATGACCGCGTTGTGATTCCCTGCGGTGTAAAAGAATGCAGGATATTGAGGTATATTCCTCAGGCACACGTAGACCTACTACTTTGTAGTACGTGTGGGAGTAGCCAGGGAGGGGGAGTGTCAGAAAAATGAACAATACCTACTATAAAATGTGGGAGAGAAGAAGGGTAAAGTACAAAAAGTAAGGGGGAAAAAGGCGGGCCATGAACATGTACAACCACTATTACAAAAGTGTAAGGCAGACCCAGTGCTCATAAGTTACACACACATCTATTTAAGCAGTACAATTGCCCAGACAGGCTCAAATCTACTCCAGCCAAGCCCTGGAGTAAGCCACTCACAGGCACTGACTGCAAGAGAATCCCTCTGAAAACCAATGCAGACACGATATAACACAAACAGCAGAAAGGCAAACATAATAAAGTAAGTTAAAAAAAAAATCTAATTCACCTGGAAATGGAAGAAAAACCATCACCCTAAATATGACATAAACCTAATCTACCATATATAAAAGGAATAAATACACAGAGGAAATTACAAACAATAAAATATAGTGGATTTCAAATATGCTCACATGTTGTGAAACCTAGGAATAACAAAATCTCTGACATACAATTTTACATGCATCTCCAAAATGACACATCATATGACATGGACCACTGCTCAGAATATGCCAAGTCATACACAGCATTACAATTGCGTTACAATACACATGCACACAAACACTCAATGACACTCAATTAGCACAAACCTATTGAACATTTATAACTATAATAATAATGTTCGGCATATGATGTTCACATTCATACAGCTGGTCTTGCTTTTTGAAAGGGGCTTCCTTCGATTTCCATCTAACAAGTCACCTTTGTGCAAGGGTCCGTCATGTTGGTGGAACCTTGCACCAAACTGTAAAAAGCAGTGACAGGAACCATGGTATTGCTTTAAAAAATGACTGCATGCCTGGGGTTCATTTCTAAATGTAGCAAATAGTACCTCTTTTTCCATCGCCCTAGCTTAGAAACAGGCCGTCCACCAGGATCTAAATGAGGCCCATGGTTCTAATGTAGGCACCAAAGACACACATTGTGAGGACCCATCACAGACATCTAACTGCAACAGGCCCTACCCAGCTGGAGCCCTGTTGTCTCCACCCACTCCAGCAACATGCTTGTGCCCCTCATCATACTATGCTATACCACACCACTGTGCCATGCTAATGACAGAGCTAATGCCAGAGAGCTATTCCTAGTTCCGATAGGAGAATTCAGGAGGAGCAGAAGACTTAATCTGTTTCTGAGAGTCCTCCCACGTCTGTATGTAATGAGTGGTCTGGTGGTGATGTTTTCACTGAGCGATTTATCTGCTCGTAGGATGTGCCAGTGCTTCGTGAGGCTCTTTCTAATAACATAACTAGGTCCCACTGTGCCCCACACCATCAGCACCACAACGTGGCTCACTCCACACACCAAGTGTTTCCACAAATGTGGAAACTGTGGGGTATGCAAATGGGCAAGAAATGGAGTCAAAAGATTTGAGGGTTACAATGACAAGCAGCATGAGATTAATGTGAACATTAATTGTAACACCAAGTTTGTGGTGTACGGTCTACAATGTACATACCGGGTCCATCAGGACCGTAAAAGAACGCATTAGCGAACATGCCAGAGCCATCTACCAACAGGATGCCAGATATCCTATGGCTCTACACATAGCCTCATGTCCCTCGCAAGGTTCTCACAAAAGTTTCTCCTTCTTTGGCATTGATGTCGCCCAACACAACATAAGGGGGGCAACCGCGAACTCAGACTCAGACTACTGGAAGAGACATGGTTCATGCGCCTTCATACCGTGGAACACGGCCAGAACACCGACCATGAATTACATTACTTCCTAGGCAGCTAGACACACCACAACATCAGTTCTGCTCTGGGTGCATCCCGTCGGGATCCCTCTCACCCTAACTATTGCTCATACATTTTCCCGGGTACCCATATTTTATCTAATGTACTCCCCCTTTTCCATGCACTCATCTGCTTTTCCCCGGTCCACCACTCTTCAATATTTGTCAACTATAAGTTTTGATTGATTTTATTTGGTGTAAATTACTGTGCCACATTTATGTACGAATTTGACACCCATTGTTAAAGCCTTATGCATTTGACTCATTCAATCGATTGGCTTCGGTAATATACTATGTTCTGCCATTTTGTTCCAGTAATTTTATTATGTCCTCAAATGCATCACTACTTCAAAGCTACTATGTGACAATTAGCCGCTGACGTGAGACACTGTTCGTCGCTACATTAAGTTGTAATATAACCGATTGTTATGTACGGCATAGAGATGCCACTTTCTAATATTGGTCCTCCATATTGTTTTATATTTGAGTGGCAGGTAGTTTGTAATACTAGCAAACTTTTCTTTTCCTTTTACTACTTTCCTCTCTTTAACCCTCCGTATTTCGCACCCCTCATTGTACCTTCACTTTTTCCGCTACCACACTTCCGATGCACACCTTTCCAGGACTGTTAGTGGTCCAGTCTTTTCCCTACACTTTAGTCTTAAACCAACTTTCGGCCGCTGCTTGGTCTCGGAATCACTCCTTCGGCGAGACGAGCAACGGCCGGACCCTGCACCATCAGGTACTGTTCTTCTTTAACATATGAGATGCGGAGGTGATTTTTTATAGATTCCTTCACAGCTTTTACACATCACTTACCCCAATCCCTTTTCTATTTCACAGGATCCGCACTCACACGGACGTACCCGCCCGTTTGATCCTACCATTGCCTGACGGCCACACCACGGCTGTCTCAACACGAGTATACCGTGAGTTTCCATTAACAAGCGGCAATTTATGTTTATCTGCAGGCGCTACCACATTTCTCATACTGTCCGCACTCACTGACGACAAATTCCTCCCCTTTTTCCTTTTCCCCCCTCCTTCTCTTTCGCCTTTACAACCCCAGATACTTCTCCAACGCATTTGAAGGTAAATGCTTTCCTACTGTAGGTTCACTTTTCTCACATTATTACCCAAGCACGTTTCTGCCAACACGTCCTCAGCAACTATACTTCACTCGACTCTCTGGGGGTCTTTTCTTCATTTTATAGTGATTGTACAATGTAGAATTGTATTAATATCAGTAGGCGTCTATATTTAACCAGTACTAGTGATGCATGGCACATCGTGTTGATTCTTTTATTGACAATACTAGGCCACATCAGACAATCTGACAGCCGATCTACAGCTAATTATCAATATGCAATATATCAGTTGCTGGTCCCTGACCTTCTAAAACACCTCATCATCTGTTTTAAATGTTTCACTGTTTTTTGCACTCGTGCTCTCACAAATGCACTTTATTACGGGAATAATTTGTTAATATGAGACCCTTTTATGATCATTTGCCGCATATTGTGTATATTTTATATATGTTTTGACTCAATGGTTCCTCTTATTCCTTGAGAGGCACTACCAGGTGTATGCTCTCCAAGTGAATCACGCTTTGGGTCTTTGTCAAACTACCACATTCCTTGAGAAGAACTACACTGGTACACTTTCCAAGCGAATTGTGCTATTTCTGTTATGTTCCCCCTTTTAACCATCCTGACCCCACCCGTTTCCCAATTAAGTAGGCCATGTTACGTTTGGGTCTGGTTTGTCCAATTTCTTTTCTCCGCCCCCTTTTTCATATACAGGTCTCCAATAGGGTTTCCACGCTAAGAAAGGTGTTTACAATAGCCACCCCACTTAAGTCACTTCATGTTTCACCATTTGAAGTTGTGTATAACGACTAGTTACTTTCAAAATGTTTGTTTTCTCATATTATATTGTTCCCAGCCCTGAAGAGTCACAGCCATTGACCTGTTGGCGATACACGTGTCGGCTGGCGTTGTTTTTTCGCATGAACATCTTCATATAAACAACCCTTAAGAAAACCACCGGTGTCGACTGCATCATATTTCCAACATTGTATCAACTGTTGAATTTACATGTGTGCCCAGGATATGTTTATGTTTGTCTGGTGATGGGCTTCAATTAATCAATCAATCAAGACATTTATAGAGCGCGCTACTCACCCATAGGGTCTCAAGGCGCTAGGAGGGGGGTGCCGTTACTGCTCGAACAGCCAGGTCTTGAGCTTCTTCCTGAAGGAGAGGTGGTCTTGGGTCAGGCGCAGGTCGGTCGGGAGGGAGTTCCAGGTTTTGGCGGCTAGGTAGGAGAAGGACCTTCCTCCTGTTGTCGCTCTTCGGATGCGGGGGACGGCGGCGAGGGCGCGGCTGGTTGATCTGAGGTGGTGCTTGGGAGCGTAGAAGTTGATTCGGTTGTTGAGGTAGCTCGGGCCTTGGTCGTGTAGGGCTTTGTGTGCGTGGGTGAGGAGACGGAAGGTGATTCTTTTGTTGACGGGGAGCCAGTGCAGGTCTCTCAGATGTCCGGAGATGTGGCTGTTACGTGGGATGTCGAGGATGAGTCTTGCTGAGGCGTTCTGGATCCGCTGGAGTCTCTTCTGGAGCTTGGCGGTGGTTCCGGCGTAGAGGGCGTTGCCGTAGTCCAGTCGGCTGGTGACGAGGGCCTGGGTGACGGTCTTCCTGGTCTCGGTGGGGATCCACCAGAAGATCTTCCGTAGCATGCGTAGGATGTTGAAGCATGACGAGGAGATGGCGTTGACTTGTCTGGTCATGGAGAGGGAGGAGTCCAGGATGAAGCCCAGGTTGCGTGCGTGGTCCGTCGGTTTGGGTGCGGTGCCCAGGGCGGGGGGCCACCAGGAGTCGTCCCAGGCGGAGGGCGAGGAGCCCAGGATGAGGACCTCCGTCTTGTCTGAGTTCAGTTTCAGGCGGCTGGTCGTCATCCACTCGGCTACAGCTCTCATCCCTTCGTGCAGGTTGGCTCTGGCGGCAGCGGGGTCGTTGGTCAGGGAGAGGATCAGCTGGGTGTCGTCGGCGTAGGAGATTATGTTGAGGTTGTGTTGGCGTGCGATGGCCGCGAGGGGGCTCATGTAGACGTTGAAGAGGGTGGGACTCAGCGAGGATCCTTGGGGGACGCCGCAGATGACTTCGGTGGCCTCTGACTTGTACGGTGGTAGGCGGACTCTCTGTGTTCTTCCGTTGAGGAAGGAGGTGATCCATTCCAGTGCCTTCTCCTGGATTCCGATGTTGCCGAGGCGCTGCACTAGGGTGCGGTGGCAGACAGTGTCGAATGCCGTGGAGAGGTCTAGGAGGATGAGGGCCGCTGTTTCTCCGTTGTCCATCAGGTTTCGGATGTCATCGGTGGCAGCGATGAGGGCGGTCTCGGTGCTGTGGTTGGCTCGGAAGCCAGACTGTGGGGGGTCAAGGGATCCATTCGTCTCGAGGAAGGCGGCCAGCTGTTTGTTGACGGTCTTTTCGATGACTTTGGCCGGGAACGGGAGGAGCGAGATGGGACGGTAATTCTTGAGTTCGGTGGGGTCCGCTGTAGGTTTCTTGAGTAGAGCGCTGAGTTCTGCGTGCTTCCAGCTCTCCGGGAAGGTGGCGGTGTCGAAGGAGGTGTTGATGATGTCCCGCAGGTGGGGTGCGATGACAGCGTCGGCCTTGTTGAAGACGTGGCTTCTAGCTCTTCCCTCTTTCAGAGGTTTTGGGTCTTCCTCTGACCTGGTAGCACCATAAGCTTTTGTTCCCCATTTTGTTAGTATCCTGCAAGGTTATCTGCCTGAGCGCCACTCACCGGCTACCCCAAAACCCTGTGAGAATCAATCCTTACCTGGGGTGTCTGCACCCTCTATTATGCCAGCCTCCTATTGGTAGGGAACATATCCCTAGCCCGTCTTCAAGATGGTGGGCACTGAAAAATGTGTTTCACTTCCCCTCCAGAACCTGAGTGGTGGAGTTGGCGAAGGAGGGCACACCTCCTTTTCTCACTATGTTTTCCCGCCAGTTCTCCTGCCAAAAGTGGGGGTTTGAACTGGGGGCTGACATCTGCTGCTAGCAGCAGAAGCTGGGGTCGCATTACAAAGGCGGCGAGGCCTTTGAAGCTTCCCTCTCGGGCACTATGCTCCTCCTGGGGGAGGAGGTGTGACATCTCCAGCTAGGATGGGATTTGTTTCTGGCCTCAGAGAGCAGGGGCTCTCGACCCAGGGGCCCGGACACATGTATGGTGGTGGCAGGCTGCCTAAAGCCAGTCAGAGACCACACTGGGGTTGGCAGGTTTTTAGGGGGCACCTCTGAGGTGCCCTTTGAGTACGTTTTAATAATTCCAACATTGGCATCAGTGTGGGTTTATTAAGAGGAGTTGTTTGGTACCAAACACTCCTGGGTTCAGTGAAGTCATCAGGGTGCTGGGGAACTCGGTGTCAAGTTTCCAGCTCATGTACTCTCTATGGCTTCCCTGGCACTTACAATATTAAGAAAAGACTTAAATATTGTAAGGGCATATCTGCTCACACAGATATGCCTATACCTGATTTATAGTGCACCCTGCCTTAGGGCTTGTAAGGCCTGCTAGAGTGGAGACTTACCCATACCTTAGGTAGTGCTGCTTAGACATGGCAAACAGGTAGTATTCCATGTCGACTTTTTTATTTTTGACTGCACCAAGGCATGAAAGCTGCAGTGGCAGTTTGCATGGCCTTGGTGAGGGGTTCCTAGGGTGCCCTCTTCAGTCCCAATGCCCATTTACTTGGAACTTTCAGGGGGGTCTGAAGTTGCCAATCGTGGCACTGTTTTAGGGAAGGAGCTCGGGCACAGGGGGCTTGGTTAACAGGGACCCTGTGCGCTTTCAATCAAAACCATATCATGTTCGAGGCACAAAGTGGGGGCTACCAATATCAAAAGAAGTACTTTGTCACACATGCTGAGTCATGTTCTTTCTACTACGACCCCCTTGCGCTGTGTATATTTGGTCTGAACATTTTCACCAAGTTCTGTTTTGTGCCCTCAACTAATCGACTTTCAAATACAGTGAAAGCGGAAAGAATCATTTTTGGAGGTTAATTCAGAGTTGAGGATGGCCCAAGTCTCTGGAGGAATGCTGCTTTAAAAGAGGGTGATATTACAGAAAGGGTAACAATGCCCACCAAATAAAAGGTTTATTGAAGCATGCTTACTTACCCTTTGCCCAGTGGTTACAGATAATCTTAGGTGCATGCTAAACTATTTGTGTATGAGTGTGACTGTATTTTAAGTATGACCCCTCCTATCCCTCCACCTTTGTCTGTCCAACTGAATAACACATCCACCACTCAAACTACTTTCCTATTTCACTATACTAATTGTCAACACTAATCCTTTATGGTTTCAGGAGTAGCGTGCTACTCACCAATAAAGCGCTTCAACACCCCATCAGGGTTACAAGCACTATATAAAGGCAAACCTTTTCTATTTTCTACCCCTCCCCAACCCTTCTCAATCCAAATAACTGACTAATATATCCACCACTCAAATTACTTTCATATTTCACAATACTAATTCAACACTAATCCTTATGGGTTACAGGGTAGCGTGCTACTCATCAAAAAAAGCACTTCAAACCCCAACAGGGGTAGCAAGCACTATATAAATATACAAACCTCTTTTCCTCTTCTATCCTGCCGCTACCCTTCTCTATCCAAATAACTGAATAACATATGCACCACTCAAATTACTTCATTTTTTACTACACTAATTTTCAACACTAATCCTTTATGGGTTCCAGAGTAGCGTGCTACTCGCCACAAAAGCGCTTCAACACCCCTTAAGGGTAACCAGAGCAATTTTTTTTAAAACATATTTTATTGAGTTTTATAGTATCAAACCATACAGTACAGTTGTTCTAGGATCTTTGTTACATAACCATGTATAACAAGGCGTTACATCACAAAATCCTCAGTTTGCACAGGTATGTACATGAACTTCCAGCTTTACATTACTTATTATACATTCAGTCATACTATGTATTATCATCAGTATAGTATAAGGCAATACACACAATAAAACCCAAAACAACACCCCAACTTCCCCCCTCCCCTAAGGTCACGGTCTCTGTCCACCCATTACACACTGCACCGAAAAAACAGTGGGCAGCTTCATCATTAAAAGTGTCTGGTCCGCACACTCAGCATTGCACTAAGTCCCAACCTTGCTCTACTGCACACATATTCCATGAGTCATTACCGTACCAAACATCCATTTCCTAGGTCACAGAATCCAAATCATGTGATCGCATCCCCTCTAGCATAACTTCCCATTCGAGGGAGATCGGGGTTTTACGCAGGCCTCTGATTTCTTCTCTGCGTAATGTCGCACCTTCTCCGCCACCCCAGCGTAATAATTCTGTGTGCCAGGCACGCACTTCCGGGGATTTACGAGATTTCCACCTCATAGATATATTTCTAATAGCCAGCATAAATGCAAGGTTTACAAATCGGTATTGCACTTTATGGGTAGTGGCATGAGTATGGAGCCCCAAAATGCACTCCCCCAGTGTATCAGTAATAGCAAGCTGCGTAGCCGACTCTGTCATGTGTCTTACTGTATCCAATATCTCCGTAGCTTCTGGCATTCCCATATCATGTGTATAAAGCCCGCTCCTTCTAAAAGACATCTCGGACATAAGTGCTGTGTTTGGGGAAACCTCTTGTCAAGTCTGTTCAGGGTTAAATATGCACGATGTAGCACCATCGTTTGGATAAATTTGAATTTGGCATTGCGTGGGATCTTTCTGGGGCGTTCCAACACTATCGACCATTCCTTCTCCAACATTTCTTTTACCATATCTAATTCCCACAGGGTCTTCAGCGTTTGCAGGGAGACCCTCGTATGTGTACTAATACCAGCGTACAGCCATTTAATCAGATGACGCCCACAGCCCATGTAATATACCATCTTAACCAATGTGTTCTTGGGGGGGGCTGTTCTCTGTAGGGTCCAATGCGTCTTAATAAATCTAATTAGTGCTGTATGCATTAAGTACAAATGTGCCGGGGCGCCAGTCTGATTTATAAACGTGTCATGGTCCATTAGTGTCTCTTCCCCGAACAAATCCGCCACCGTACTTATACCCGCATCTAGCCAGGGCGTCAATTTGCATTTCGTAAGCCTACCACTTGCTAGCGTGATTCCTAATAATGGTATATTCCCTGCGTACCTTTGTGTTGTGTATGTATATTGCAACGCCGCTCTCCAGCACCGTAGTGCCGTCTGCAGTAATGGGGGAAGGTCTGTTGGGTTCCTGCTACCCGGCAGTAACAAAGCATGTAGTGACCCACTATCCAAGTCTGCGTCGGTATAGTCGATTTCTTGCAGGTTACGGCCGCCGTCCAATACGACAACCATTGTAGCTGACAGGCATAATAATAAGCACGAAAATCTGGTACTCCGAGGCCACCCGCCCTAGTCCCGACTTGTAGTTTTTTCTAGGCTAATACGTCGCCTGCCCTTACCTCAGATGAGATCTGTAACCAGAGTGTTGAGTAAACTAAAGGTATGTTGTGGCACGATCAACGGAAAATTCATAAAATAATATAGCAATCGTGGCAACACAACCATTTTAGCAATAGCTGCTCTGCCCGTTATAGAGAGCGGCAACACACTCCAGAAAGCGACACTAGCCCTCAATGCTCTGATCGCTTTATTCAGATTGCCCTCCAACATGTCCTCGTGTTTTCTATATATTTGTATGCCTAGATATCTAAATGTCGACTGTGTGACCTGGATACCAGTGCCTCCGATATCTACCTCTGCAGTGCCCTCCTGTTCCACAAAGAAAAATGCATGTGTTTTTGTGGTGTTTATAGCCAGTCCTAATATATGTTCGAAACTGTGAAACGTCTCAAACAACGTGACCATTGGTTTGTTGAGATCAGATATGTACATGAGGATATCATCAGCATACTCCGAAAATAAGTTGAGTTGTGTTACCTATTCGTATCCGCACTGTAATTAGACCTGAAGCACACCTTCTTTTGCCTTTTCAAACTTCATTTTTCTTTTAATGTTTTTTTCCATTATGGCGTGCAGCACTCTGTGTTCCTCCGTCCCAAACAAGCATCTGAGGTAAACAGCTCTGTAGGTAGCGCGGAACGTCCGTGCCACAAAGGAGTTGCACAGCCGTATGCACAAATGTAAATGATATTCACACGTATTCCATATTTTCACCAGATTCATCCAATTTTTATTCCAAGTTTTATTCCAAAGTTTACTCGTTTTTTTCATTTTTTTCACCATCACGTCAAAGACATAAAGTTTTCATGTTTTATGCGTCTTAATACTCTGTGAGTGCCAATCCGGGCTTAATCGCAGGCTTTAACTTAAAACTTCATAGTTCCAGAACATTCCATTCTACGAATGCATTTCGGTCTGCACGACCTTCTTCGGGGGTATCTATAATATTAAAAGCATATTTTAATAAACACTCCATTTGCACGACACTGCTACAACTGACAATTCGCCCAAGTGTCCCTCCCAATTCATCAGTGATATACCTGAATATTATGTATTATTCAGGTATATCACTGATGAATTGGGAGGGACACTTGGGCGAATTGTCAGTTGTCAATGAGTTATTGAAGTTTTAAGTTAAAGCCTGCGATTAAGCCCGGATGGGCACTCACAGAGTATTAAGACGCATAAAACATGAAAACTTTATGTCTTTGACGTGATGGTGAAAAAAATGAAAAAAACGAGTAAACTTTGGAATAAAACTTGGAATAAAAATTGGATGAATCTGGTGAAAATATGGAATACGTGTGAATATCATTTACATTTGTGCATACGGCTGTGCAACTCCTTTGTGGCACGGACGTTCCGCGCTACCTACAGAGCGACCTATTCGTATCCCCCAATCTAGGAAATCCTGTCGTAACTTTAGTGCCAACGGCTCTAATGCTAATATAAAAAGGATGGGGGGACAACGGGCAGCCCTGTCTCGTCCCTTTATGTATGGTATATTCCTCTGATATATGTCCTCCCGTTCTAGTGCGTGCCGTGGGGGCGCTGTATAATATTCGTATCCACGTTATGTATTCTATCGGTATTCCAAATTTTTGCAGTGCCTGGAACATATATTCCCAGTGTATGGAGTCGAAAGCCTGTCTAACGTCCAGCAAAAGACAGCCGGCATGTGAATAACGCTTCGGGGCCTCTGTTAGTAAATAATGTAATTTCATTATGTTAAGGGAAGTGCTGCGAGCAGGCAAAAAACCTGTTTGGTCTATGTGTATCAACTTTGACAAATGTGGGAGCAGTCTGTTTGCTAGTACTTTACTCAATATTTTGTATTCCGTGGACAACAACGACAATGGCCGGTAGTTTGCCATATCCGTGTGTTCTCTGCCCGGCTTCGGCAGTGTAATGACCAGGGCTTGAGCCGTCGTAGTAGGCAGAGAGCCCTTCTCCAAAACCTCTTTATATAGGTCTACTAGTGGGGCACCAGAGCCTCTGCATATGTGTCATAGAACTCAATGGGGAGCCCATCAAGGCCAGGTGTTTTGTTGCGCGGCAGCCCCTTCATTGCTACACTGATCTCCTGTGGTGTAACGTGTCCTATAAGTCCCTTACGCACTGGTTCTGGAATTGTCGGACAGGTTAGGGTGGATAGAAAATCCACTGTTTGGTTCTCAGTGGGGTAATCAGGTACCCCATATAATGTGGCGTAATAGTCGCGGAACGCCGTATTAATCTCCCCTTGAGTGGTAGCTATGTCCTCATTGTCTTTAATAATTCGAGGTATGACCACCGATGGGGGGTCGTCACGTATGATGCGAGCCAATAATGCTCCCGCCTTGTCGGCCTCGCTGTGAGTACGTTGTGTGAATGCCGTATAGTCTGTGACCCTCAGGGATTCCAACAATTCCGCATGACGGATTTGCGCCTCTTGTAGATGGCCTTTTGCTCCGCATCTGTAATTGCCTCTTTTCTAGCTTGCCCAATGTCTCCTCCACCTCCACTAGTGATTTATGCAGTTCTTCCCTTGCTCCCACCGTCGTACCAATAGCTTTCCCACGTACCACCACCTTACATGTGTCCCATTCTATCAGTTTATTCGTGGCCCTATTACTGTTGTCTATAAAATAGTGTTCGATAGTGGCAGAAAGGGTATTTTGGAATACTTGGTCCTCCAGGCGTTGCGGTCAGAGGCGCCATGTTGGGACCGGTGTGGGTACCCTACCCCATGTGATGATGGATTCCAGAGGGTTATGATCTGAGAAGGTCTTGGGGAGATAAGTGGAGTCAGTCACCTGCATTGCTATCCTGCTGGAACAGAGCAGCCTATCTATTCTCGTGTGGAGGTCATGTACCACAGAATAATATGAGTATTCCCTATGTAGTGGATGTCGCATTCGCCATACGTCATGTAAACCCCACCCCTCAGTCCATCTTAGTAGTGTCTTGGCTTGTTTATGTACACTAGTGCCCTGTAATGGTGGGTGCGACCTATCCAATGATGCATCTAGCACTACATTACAATCACCTCCCAATAGCCATGGATATGCCTCCCAGCCCGCTAACGCCCCACTCAACGTATTCCAATATTGGTCTTGCTCGTAATTAGGGCCATAAAATTTTTCCAAGATTACCAATTGCCCGTCCAACGTCCCTTTAACAAGCACATATCTACCCAATTTGTCAATACTCTGCTCCTGTGCGACAAAAGGCACCCCATGTCTTATCAAAATTGTGGTACACCTAGCATAATTAGAGTAGAGGGTGGAGAATACTTGCCCCCTCCATTTCTTCCGGAGTTTCACGGCCTCACTTTCTATCATGTGTGACTCTTGCAGGTAGACTATTTACGCCTTGCGGCGCTGCAATTGGGCGTGTATCCTGTGCCGTTTATGTACCGTGCCCATACTTCTTACATTTCAAGTTATAATTTTGTACTTCCCTGGTGTATACATCTTTACATTAAACATAGTGTGCGAAAATATAGCATGACATATCGGCAGACCATCATAGCAACAATGGCAGACAATTCAAGACCATACCCTATCCCAACTTCCCTAATACTCGGTCCAATATCAAAACTGTATCGGACCAAAACCCTCAATAACTGATCCAACATACATTCAAGGATCACCAATGAATACAAAGATTGAATTAACAAAAAGGAAACAAAAAGGGGGTATACATAGCGCCTTCGCCATATGGGGGGTTGTGCCTGCGCTTTGCACATGGTACTGTGTATCAGATATCTGCCAGGTTTGAGCTTCTACGGTACAAGAGCACTAATAATTGGTGCCTAATATAAAATAGCTATACTGTCTGGAGGGGGCCTAACGCAGCTGCGGTGTGAAAATACAACCTAAAAGTTACAATACTTGTGTGAGTCCATCACCCAAACAGGTCCGTGATCAGTCAGCTGTGGAGTTGCCGAAGGAAATAAGGCCACACTACCCTCGGAGTCCGATCCGTGTGAGTCTTCCTCTTCCGTAGAGGATTTAGTGATAGTCCTTGGCGCATTCGTGAAGGTCGCCGTGGCCAATACCGCCTGTTGTTTGGTCTGTTGTATCTGTTGTAACTCGTGCACGCCCGTTGGTCCTCCGCAGTCTACGGCTTCTACGCCCAGTCGAGGTGGTTTCGAAGGATTTCTGTCTCTCCTCTGTGATCGCTGCAGTCTCTTCCGCGTTAGTAAGTTCCATCACCTCCAGCCAGTCCTCAACGTCTCCAGGGCTCTCAAAAAAATACGATTTCTGTTTGTGTACTAATTTGAACCGCGCCGGGAACAATAGTGCATACTGTAACTTCAGGTCTCTAAGTCGCCGCTTCACCGCCATAAAAGAGGATCTTTGCTTCTGCACAAGCATCGTGTAATCCGGGAATAAAAAAAAACTCGCATTCTCGAAGTTAATGGGCGCCGCCACCCTGGCTTTTTGCAGTAGAACGTCTCGATCACGATAGTTCAATAACTTCACTAGGAGGGGTCTCGGAGGAGCACCTGGTTTAGGTCGCCCAGTAGGTATTCTATGCGCCCGCTATATGCAGTATTGTGAGGAGAGCCCCTCTGTCGTGACATGGTCTCTAAACCACTGCTCCATATACCTCGTTGCGTCAGGTTCTTCACTTCTCTCCGGCAGGCCAACCACCCGGATGTTATTCCTTCGTGCTTTCCCTTCCGCATCCTCCACTCGCTCCAGTAAAGTGGCCACCTATGTTTGCAACTGCTTCACATCTGTCTCCGTTTGCTTCTGTTTGGGTAACAGCTCCACCAGTGTCGTTCCATGCGCTTTCACCGTCTCCGCCGTCTTGACATGGTCCGCCCTGAGCAAGTTTAATCCCGTGGATAGGGACCCTATTTGGAGCTCGAGTGCTTTCCGTGTGTCGCGTACCTCCCATAGTATAAGATCCAGCTTATCTTCCGTGTTAGACTCCTTAGTCGGGGGGACATATCCTGAGCTTATCGCCTCGTCTGTACCACCAAGGCCTTCTTGTGTCGGGTCCACATCACGCTGTTCTTGCTGCTTCGGCTTGTCACGTCCCACCTTGCCAATTGCTCTCGGTGTAATTATGCACTAGAGTAGAGATACGAGACAGAGAAGGTCCCACATAAAATCTCGTCTCGACCCACATGCGTAAAGTCCTTCTCCGTCGCTGGAGGGGTGGAGATGTCAAATCTGCTAGGCTATTCCTGCCCCCTGTGTGCAGTGTCAGTGCTCATATAGGGCCCGCCGACTTCTTAAACTCCCACCTGGCACCACAACGATCTGTAGTGGGGCAGGTATGCTACTTCAGTGGCCCCACCCCCGTCGTGTCCCAGCTGCGGAGGAGAGGATGAGAACAATGGCGCCTTTAGGGAAACCACCAGGCGTCTACATTCGTATTAGTGGTCTGCTCCTTCCAGGTTCGTCCGGGCCCAGCAATATGGTAGAGCAGCACGAGGTATGCCCCCACAGGTATTCACTGAATATCAGACCAGCGTTGGTACAGGTATATGATCAAAGTAGAGCTTCCTCCATAGGTACAGCAAAGCCCTCTACCGTTCGCCCATCTCTCCCCAGGCTATAAATAGTGTGTAGCGGCCTTCTGCCAGTCCATTCGATCACTTCTGGGAGGGCATTTAGGAATAATTGCCACTTTGCAGCTCCAGTCTTAGATCAGTGTTCAGCCTGATCGCAAATGGCCACCACCGTCACGGGACACGCTCGTCGGGTCACAGCTTCGACGTCTGCTCAGGTCCTGTACAGCACATACAGGGAGTAGGGCCCCAGTCGTCCTCCCTCACTGCCCTCGTCCCACTTCAGGCTCCGATGCGTGGGTCTCCGCGTTCCGGTGGAGCACGCTCTATCGGGGTCCGCCACCAGAGGAAAGTAGGCCTCGCCTCATCCCCGGGCTCGCGTAGATGTGTGCCCCGGTGCCCCACCTCAGGCTCCTCCTCACCCGTTTGCGTTTCTGTAGGCGCAGTTCCGGCAAGTTCGCGGTCGGCAATTTCAGAGATGTGCCACGCTGCCCACGCCGTCTGTTGCTGCCGCTCCTGCCCCAGGATAGCAGTCCCTAGGATCCGTGGTGTTAGATCTCCGATCTAGGCAGCCGCACCTCCACTTCACGCACCATGCGGCTTCAGTGATATTAGCGCACCGCGCCCCCTCCTCTGCATTTATTCAGCACCAAGTGTCCAGGCTCGACCCCACGGTCACACACCGCATCTATAGGCATCCGCTTATGATTTTTGGCAGATATAGAACAGGATTTTGGAGGCTTGAGTACGGAGCTCTCCTAGCAAGCAACCGCCATGCTCGGCTGCTGGCCACGCCCCTTGGGTAACAAGAGCTATATGAATGCAAACCTTTCTCCCCCTTCGCTATCTTTCTCATTCCAAATAACTAACTAATATCCACCACTCAAATTACTTTCATATTTCACCATACTAATTCACAGGCCGTAGCGGGCACCGGGCAATACCCCGGTGCGCCGCAAGGGTAGGGGACGGTTTTGGGCCCCTGGGGGCGTTTTTGTTACAGGGCCGTTTATGCAGCATAGCTGCAAAATCTGCCCTGTAACAAAATCGGGCGAAAACCGACCCCGGCAAGGAGCTTGGTCGCACCCCCACCCTCCCCCCGGGGGGGGGGGGCAGCCGAGCACTTTTCCCGGGGCCGGTTTTGGTTCCCAGTCCAGGCCCTGCTAATTCACCACTAATCCTTTATGGATTTCCGGAGTAGCGTGCTACTACCCGCCCTCCGAAAAAAGCGCTTCAACACCCCATCAGGGGCAACAAGTGCTATATAAATACAAACCTTTATTCCTCTTCTATTCTTCCGCTATACCTCCGAATCCAAATAAATGACTAACCTATCCACCACTTTAATTTCTTTAATATGTCACTATCCTAATTCAACACTAATCCTTTATTGGACCCGGAGAAGCGTGCTACTTGCCAAAAAAGCGCTTCGACGCCTCGTCAGGGGTAGTAAGCGCTATGTAAATGAAATGTACAATACAATACAATGGTGGGCCGCAGACCACGTGTGCCTGCCATGACTCAGTCTCAACCATGAAATACTTCACGCCTCAATTTTAGTGGTGTGCTCCTGTGGTGTAGGTGCTGGTAGGAGCATTCCTACAAGGGCTGACTTCAGTATCCAATCCGGTAAAAGCGAATTTGCAAAAGCTCACCAGCACAGCAGATAGTGGAGCAGACCAAAAAGCGCGCGCTCGGTTTCTCGTCAGGATTCGTACATGATGGCGCTCGCTCTCGCTCCACACAGGGGGTGAGCCTCGACTCTCGCGCCCGTCAATTCCGTTAAAAACGAATGCGCGAACCCTAGGGGAATTCCGGCGCGTGCCTCTCTAACGACAATTGGTCGCGGCGTCGCGCTCGTTCCAGGCACGCTTCCTCTGGAGAACGGCCTGGGCGCGCACTTTTGACTAGAGCCAGCGAGCGCTTCACGCCGCGAGCGCTCGGGCGCGCGCTTCCTGGAGAGTCTGGGCCAGCGCGCGCTCTGTGAGGAAGATGCTGCTGCTCCTGCTGTGGGAGCGCGCGCCGGGGGCGGGCAGGAGGAATCCGAGGAGAGGAGGCGGTGGGTGCTGCGGCTGAAGACACGAGGGGGGGACTGCCGCTTTCCCTTCCCCAGCCGTCTCCGGCCCGGGGAGCTGGAGCAGGACCGCGGTGGAGCCGGCGAGGGGTCTGCGGGAGCTGAGCCGCCAGCGCCGGGTCCACCACCGGCCCCCAGGGCCGGCGTTGCCGGTGGGCCGCCGGGTCCAGCCGGAGAGCCAGAGCCTGGGGCCGAAGAGGGAGCCGGAGGTGGAAGGCCGGCGGCCTGAGGGACACAGAGCAAGGAGGACACTGAGCCTGACGTAGAGCGAGGGGCATAAGGCGACCCACCGGGGCCGGTACCGGGAGGTGAGGCCGCCCTCTGTCTGGGAGCGCCTGGTACCGGCTCCGGATGCACACTCATTTTGGAAGGCAGAGGCCATAGAACGCCGTGCAGATTGCTGGTGTCGAGCAAGCTATCCTTGAGACAGAGGGTCCTCGGAATGCCATAGGATCACAAGCTGCTTCTAACCTTTGAGGACACGTCGTCTCATGTCCTGGACATTTTTTAGGAGCATGGAATACCTTGAAGACGGGGATCACAAACCGGCCGTGAACCCTTGGAGCACAGATCGGCTGCCAGACTAAGTTAGCACTGCATGCCTGCTTTGGTTCAATCCTCAATATGTATTAATCGGTGATCGAAGACGGCACGTTGGTATTACATGACCATCAGCGTGGAATCTCTTGGTATCAAACACCACTTGAGGCAAGGCCTTGAGCCTCAAGTGCCCACCCAAGGGGAGTACTCAAGCATCTACGGGCATCAGACTTATCTAAGAGGGTGCGCTGTATTGAACGTGGAGCTGATTGGAGTCTAACAGTTTATAACGCCCATTCCAGGAGCAGTTGATTCATCCCAATAGTTGTTCACAGCCATTTGGAGCCTTGTCCCTGCTGAGGAAGTTCCCATCCGATTTTTTCCAAGTCTGAGGTTTTTGTGCCAGAGACCTATTAAACTCGGGCTCACGACTAGCATTGAAAGTTGACATCCTGTGAAGCACTTGTAGAATGTCGTTCCATTTGACAACAAATGGAGGTACGATCTCATGCTGTGGAGTAGTAGAGATATCATTCCATGACAATTGCTGTTTGAGACGCTAGAACACAGTGAGAATTGGTAAACCTACTTTTCTACAAAAAATAGTCCACTCGCCATCTAACCACGAATATTGCCATCACGAATATTGCCATCACTTTTCCATCAAGGACAAGCAGAGCTAGAGATGCTGTGTACAGAACACCGCTGGTGGAAGTGCCATCCATAGAAGACTATTATTGATGCAACGGCATCTCACAACAGGATATGGCAGAAAGATATTTTCTCCAAACAAGCAATTGACTTCCCCCACTATTGCAAGAATAGCCACTCTTCCCTTGCAATAAGAACTTTCTCTCCGACAGTAAGATACTAGTAGATCCTCCATCCAGCTAGTAGTATTTCCAAAACCTCCATCTGACACAAATTTTTTGAGGACTATCTATGTGACTAAAACACCAATAGTGGAGCTGTAACATGACGAGCACTAACTAAGCCAAAATCTAGAAAAGAGCGCAATAGAGCTGCTTTTGCACGTCCACAGAAACCCTAGAAGAAACTTCTTTTTTTGTCGACGAGCATTGATAAAATCAACTTTGGTTCATAACAATCCCTTATTTTCTTAAACCTGCCCTTATTTTCCATAAACCACTCTGAGCACCATTCACCGCCCAAATCACTGACCGAAAAAATATTATTCTTGTTACAAGCACTGGTAGATCCGCTTTCCTTGACACACAGAGCTTTAGTAGAGCTGCCATTTCTTGTATGGGTGTGTATTCACTCTTCTCTCTTGACTCACGGTGAGCAACAGTGTTAAGGACTGTCCCTTGATAGCCTAATGCATTGTTGGAGACGAAATCTTGCCCCTACAAGTTGTGCTAGAGCTACTGTCCTTCAGCAAGCACTTATAAATGTGTCTTCTCAACTCATGACAAGCAGTTAGAATCACCCTCCTGAGACAAGAACTTGTGGTACAGTTGTTCTTCCTCTGAGAGGAAAAGTGTTTAGGACATGTGCGTACACCCACCTTTTATATGCCCAGTCTCTGGCTGCTTGATGAATTTTATGTCTGTGCCCACTTTCGGAGAACCTCTTCCTACATCGGACTCTCGTTACTCGTTGAGATGTCCTTTTGCTGTACTCTGGTCTTCTACACAACCTTTACTTACTTGACAACTGTTGCTCTGTACTGTCCTTGTAGTTTTTTCCACCTTTGATGCTGAACATTGACTATGGTATGTCTAGTGTTTGTGACTGCTTCACCTGGACACCACAATCAACCTTCAGCCAGTACCCCATGTCAGCTATTCTGAACATTGGTGCTTTATCAAAGCTGGCACTTGTACTGTGTTTGTTCCGTTCCCCAGCTTATGTTCATAGCGATTATTATGTGCCTAGGGTTGACATTAGAAAGTAATTATCCTGCTTTAAAGCCAACTGTTAGCTCTTTTTAGGTGTGACATTGAGAGAGGTGCGTGCCAGCTCCTATCACGTAGTGGTGTTACACTGCCACTGGGACAACTGTTTCTTGTGTCAACACCTTGACAGCATCCTGGGCCTATGCAAGGGATTGGGATATATATTTCCTTGTCCGCAACTGGCATTGCGGTTTGTCTCCAAGTCTTAGCTTGACATTCTCAAAGAGAGCTCTCACTTTACCCATGGCTGGCATTTGGAGTGTCTACCCACTCTTTATGCGTGCCGTTTGAAATGCAATTACCATGTGCCTAAGCCTGATGTTTGGTGGGCCCTTGGCGTCTACCTGACATTTAGAGAGCTTCTCATTGGAATAATTAATGTCTGTAAACCTATATTTGGAGAGTCCTTAAACCTTCTTGGCATTTAGAAAGCCCCTACTCCCACCCTGACATTAGGAAAGTCTTTACCCTGCGTCAGTCAGTGGTAAACCCCTTAAACTTGCACAGCATTTGGCGGATTAGTAAACCAGTGCCTGAATTTAGCACCTCTGACCCTAGGCCTAACACTCAGAATTTGTAGCTGGATACCAAACTTCAGGAGGATCCTTACCAAACTTCTGACCTTTGTGGAGGCCCTTGTCCAAGTTTGACATTGGTAGAATTATTACCCTATGCCTGACAAGTGAAATTCCTTTCTCCGCACCACATCTGACGTCCACATTTTGTATTCTGCCCCTCGAGAGGATGTTTTGAATTATTGGGAATTGTGTACATATAATCAGGTCCTCAGGAGAGACTTTGCCAGGCGCTGAACAGTGTGTTAGTCCAGAAAGCCTTTCTCTTGCCTTGCCTGATATTTGGTGCTTTTAGTTGACTTTTGGCAGCCTCTGCATCCACAAACGACTACCACCCTCACCTTCATGTCTGCTTGTGCCAGTGAACAGTGAATTCTGAGCAGGCTTGCAAAGAATTGTACCTAGTGCCATGTTTGACAGAACCCTCGCTTCAGTGCTTCTTCTCAATTGTCACTGATGTTTTGCATACTTAAAGGGTTACACTTTGACTGCTTGTCGCCCACTACTAGTGTTGAGACTTGTCCTCCACCATATATCGAAATTTGTGCCCAAGAAGCTCCTTGGTTGCCAATCACTTGCCTGCTCTGCTCAGATAACCAGAGGTTTTTCCCAGTGCCGACCCTCGAACGACTGACACCTGCTGCCAACTTTGAATACACGAGGCTCTCTGGACATTGAGTAGCCCATCGGGCACCTCTGCCGCCCTTTCCATGGGGTAGCATTTGCTAGTGCTTAGTGTCAGTGCTGGGAATTGTTGTCCACTTGGAAAGCGAATCATCCAGTGATCTTCAAAGACTCGTGGTCTTGTTGGCGTTGAATTGAACCCTTGGCCAGCACAACGTTTGGAAGCACCGCCTCCTCTCCCGTGCTCTTGCACCTGCCGCCGACAGTCGAAGAGTGGGACATCTCCTGCCCCCAGTCACACGCCGTGGGATCTTCGCCTTTCCTGTGGCCCAGAGGCATGGCCAGCGTGAGCAGGGGGCTTGCAGCTCATCGACCCTAGGAGACTTTGTGCCGGTTGAACTTGAGAGACGCCCCCGGCATGCGTCTCAGAGGCTGACCTCCGGTCACTAAGGAGCTAAGAGGACGCCCGCCTCCTCCCCGGGCGCTCTGGTGGGAGGGTCCTCCTGCAGGGGACCTGCACCTCGGCCCTGCCCATGGTAGGCTACTCAGGTGGTTGCTGCGAGTGCACCCGCCGGGCCCCGGCACTTCCCTGCGACTGCTGCGCACTCCGTGCCGGCTTCAACAGCATCACCACGGCCGCCAACGGGTTTGTCCGCTCTCCGGCCGTGCCCATCACGGAGCGCTGCTCTCTGCTGGCTGAGACTTCTCCGCGCCCGGCCCACGGCGAAGGCGCCTTGCCCTCGGTGCGCCTCCGCGAGCGCCCTGGGCGGGACCCTCGGGCTCTGGAGCCGGGGAGAGCAGCGTCCCATGTGTCCCGGACGCGCATGGCCTTCCTGGCTGGACCAAGGCTGCTGGACTGGGCGAGCTGCCCCCCGCATCTGCAGTTCAACAAGTTTGTGCTGACCGGATACCGGCCGGAAGCGAGCGGGGGCGAGTGCGTGCGGAGCCTCTTCTACCTTCACAACGAGCTGGGCAACATCTACAGCCATGGTGAGGACGCTGGCGCTGAGCGCGCGTGTTGGGGAGGGCATTGAAACACAAGTGGGGCAACGCTGTGCCACACATCTGAGTGCAACGAGCTGGGCAACCTCTACACCCACGGTGAAGCCCCACAAGCATTGCCATGTAATCCTATCACTACAAACTGGGCAACATCTACACCCATTGTGAGGACCCTCTGAGGGTGCATGGGGGGGGAGGCATATAAGGCATAGAAACACAAGCAGTGTCACGCATCGGATCTCAATGAGTTGGGCAACCACAGCACCCCTTGCGAGGATCCTGGCAAAGAGGGTGCACGCGGGGGCGCATAGAAACACAAGTAACGCCATGCATTCCTATCAGGACGAGTTCAGACACTTAGACCTGCCTTGCATATTAGGAACTGTAGGTAAGTGCCAGAAGTATCCTAAATGACGATTTTGATCAAGTGCAATTGTGCAGAACAGCTTCCCGTTGCTCTATTCCTGTGCCTGGATGGCACTTGAGCCCTTTACCTGCGGCAGGTGGTCAGACGTCAACTTCTGTCCTTTTAAGCTGGTTTCGCCTATTGCGAAAGCCATCCTAAAATCTGGGGTGCAGGGTGTTACTGCGATAACGTGCAGCTCAGCAAGTAAAATTGAAACTTAATTCTCCACCTGTGTGTCGTTTTTAGGGTTAGGTAAACGAGTTGCAGGGGTTGGGCCAACGAGTTGCAGGGGTTGGGCCATCATGTTTGAGAGGGAGATGGTGAAAGGCGAATAACTACACCCAGAGGAGTCTGTCAGTCACCCCGAAGTTAAGAACCCGGCTCTTTTAGAAAAGAGAAAGGAGTTCGGATTTGAAGTTTTAGTAGTTTGCTATTACTGCAGCAAGAACGTACACGGAACCTGTTTTGAGGCCCTGAACCTTGTCAAGTGTATTTCAAGTGTGGAATTTCTGCCTACGGGTGTCCTGTTTAGGCATGGTATGCGTTTAACTTCTGTGTAGCATTACTCATTCGGGGTTTTGTACATGTTGTGTTAGCTGGCGAAGTCGCCCACTGTACTTGTAAAGAGGCGGACCTTTTTGGATACAGTAAGAGCGGGCGAGATTGTTATACTGATGCTTGTGCAGGACACCTAGCGTGAATGAAACTTGCTTAATTGAAAGCAGTTAAGCAAATTCAGCTACGTTTATGGCGGGGTGTGAGCGCTACACCTAAACGCTATAATTTATTAGCAGAGACAGGTATTAAGTTAAAATTTCTTACAGTGCCTGACGCGATTTGTCGAGGATTGTGTTCAACTTCTAAATGTTAGTTTCAGCTGGTCAATAAGTTAATGGTGGTTTAAATGGACGAAACGCTAGCGTTGCCCTTTATGGACAGCTGTGTGGTGATTTTTTTTTTTTAAATACTTCTGCTATTCTTAAGGATTTGGACGTCTTGGCTGTGTAGAACGTTACTTTTAGGGACGAACATGTTGGTTTTTTTTTTTGTCCAATGTTGTTTTTTTAAAGGACCGCGATACCGTTTACTTGCTACAAAGGGTAGAAATTAGGCTCTGAATCCCGCAAATCGATTTTATCAGACGGAAATGCGCTTTTCTTCAAGTCCAGGCAGGAATGCTTCTTGCCCAAAAGTGCAGAGGCGATCGTTTGGTCTGTGGTGTACCTTCAAAATGGGTCTCGTCTGTATCTTGGGATTCATTGGCCGAGTTGACGGGAGCCCTAATACGGGCGGGGCACAAAGGCTTAAGAGTTAGGATCACTAATAATGTACATTGGCAGAGCTAGTTAAAAGCTTGTCACCAAAATAACTACCTCTTAATGCCATTAAGGTGCAGGTGGCCGTGGCACTGGAGTAACATGGGAGTATGTCCGGGAGGGGTGTAGCGACAGGGTGGGTGACAGCCCCCAAAACACATGCATGCATGGTAAGGGGGGGGGGGGGGGGGGGCGCTGAGTCGGGTCTTCTATGTCTTTGTTTTTTGTAGTTGTCTTAATTTCACTAAGCGGTTTTAATGAGTTCATTTTTTGAATCAGCAACTTAAATATGCATAGTGACTGGTTTATCAAACAAGCATTGGCGATGCCAGTAGGGTCTGCTTTTTAAGGAATGCTGTATGGTAATGTGAAGCATTACAAGTAAATAGCATGGCAATAGATATGTATTTGCGTGGAAGCAAATAACTAGAACAATAATGGTCTGGGTTAAAAGGTAAGGTGGCAGTTGCACTGTCAAGCAAGATCTAAAAATTGATGTAGTTTAATTATTGCCCTCCTATCTGTGTTGCTGCTAGAGAAAACAACATAAATTATTTCGTTATCTAAGACACTTTAATAGCATTGCAATATCATGTGTGCCCCTGAAAGATCAAGCTTTGGCCGCTTGATAAACAAAATGATCACAGCTGCGTGGAAGGTAAGCACGTTTTTTTCTTTAATCAAACAACTGCCCAATCGAAACATGAACTCCTGGCTCCCAGCATGTGGGCAGAGCCAAAGCCCATCTCTAGTGATTCTCACATATTGTCTGATGAAAGCTGTGCTGTCAAGCCAGACCATAAAAAGTAGCAAATCTCCACCTGTATAAATAATTCTTGATTCGATGCAAATGTACTACTTGTTGGAATTCACAAATATTGGCAGTAGTAGGTTCGGAAAGCTGTACTAGTCTCAGGTTTGCAAGCATATACTGGCAATCAAACTCGTTAAAGTTAATGAAACAAAATGATGGCAAATATTTTAATTACAGTCGGTTTCTCGTGGTAGCATTCCAGCCCATCATTTTTCACAGAGTGTGCCTCTCTAGATAGAAGGCTTAATTTTGTTTTTGAAAAATGACCCACACACACCACCAGACATTTATCCCACGGCCTGGTGTTAATTTTTAGGTCTCGCCTGTGTGAGCTTGTGCTAGGGCATGCATTCTCGCTGGCAAGACTCTTGTGTTCAATAATGGGGGTGGAACCCGCTGATTGGTTACCATTCAGTTGCTGTGTTGTCACACTTCTTTGATGCCTTCTAATTTGGCAGTGCTTGCCATGTGCCACTTCCCTTTCTTTTGGTGGTGCATGCACCAAGCACAGATTGGAGTAATTAGTGTCCCTCCTGTGACCATCCGCTGCTCGCGCTATGATTTGGGTAATATTTTGTTGCATTAGCCCTTTGCCACTTAACTTTCAGTTACCGCTTGGATATCTGATAGGGGGTCATTGACCAGAAATGCTACTTTATTTGTACAGGGGTTTACAGCACCATAAGACCGCATTAAATCGCTGCAGCTCGAGGTCTGGCAGACAGGAGAGATGAAAAGTAAAATGCTGTGGTACATAAATAATTTCTGACTTAACCAGTGAAGGGTTTTCAAGGTCCCAAGCAAAATTACCCTTTCATTTTTTCGGTGCACCCTCTTCCCTAGGACAGGGTATTTTTTTTTTTTTTTTTTTTAAAGACCTTTGTTCTAAATGTGTCTTTGTCTTGTGGTCATGTGTAGTGGATCCACAAGGCAACTGCCTGAAGTGGTTTTAATGTAGCACCCAATCTGTTTACTAGTTTCTCTTCAACATATTAGCAGACAGGTTTTATTATGTTCTTGCCTCATGTAAACAGCTTTCACACTTGACTAGGTGAGACGGAGGCAAATACAAATTGTATAGTGCTGACGTTCCGCATTTTAACGAAAGAACTGGCAAAATAGACACCACCAGCTCTAAACTAGCTAAGAAGAAAACCCTCGGGGGCTAGCTGCAAAGCTCCCATGTTTTGTGAAAACATCACACTGGTTTGTTAGGTAACATTTGACTGCTTTCTGTGACATGCAGTTTCACAGTTAAAAATCCCTCAAATTTCCCAGTTCCTTGTGCGATTGGCTTGTACAGTCCATATTTATTATTTGCACTCTGGGATTGAGAATCCTGATTTTATAATTGGACAAACAGGACTGCAAATAGTAGAATGCATAGAAGCTGGCTGCTTCGTACCATTTTTTTTAAATAGCTCTGTTACACTCCCAACCCGTTATCCACTGAAACCCATTTGCTAAAGCCAAAAGCTTTTCCATTGGTGTGACGTATGGGGTTTGCCAAACTTTGGTTTTGTTACTATACCTCATCGCCAAGATGTACTTGGTTATGACAGACAGTTAAAGAAAAAGAAAGCCACCCAACCGTCCACTCTGAATAGGATGGACGGTCGGGTGGCTTACCGCTGATGACCCCTCCTTCTTCGGGCCTCAAGAGGAAGTTTTACTTCAATTGAGTACATTTTACTCTGTTGATGTAAAACTTGCAGTCCGCTAGACTCCAAAATGGGTGAGCGGTCCTTGAGTTTGGTGGATAAGTTATGCTGTCAAACTAAATCAGCTCCAGAAACCCACCTAATACAAATCTGTACTGACCCTGCTCCTTATGGGAACAGTCCATCCCGAGCCGTGGTCATTTCACCCTATTACCCGGCAGCCCTCTGCTTTTTTTAGTTTGAAAATTTGACATCCACACCCCCTGAATCTTACTATGCACCCCAGGGTGCATTGTCACAGCTCCTTGGATTCCAGTAATGGAATGGAATGTAATTGTAGACTGCAATAGAAGGGGTGCTGAAGTGAATGACTGCTGCACATCAATACGTTTCTGAATCTCTGGCGTGATTTGCAGGGCACTCGCAGGCATTCATCAATTGTGTTTGGGACTTTAGAGAGGACAGCGAGGTGCACTGCTGGTACTACTACACACACAAGCCCCATCACTGACACAGACTGGCTTCTGCAGTTCAGGATTGAGGTGCAGAGGCCTGAGGGTCCCAGTACTACTTGTAGCCCCGGGTGGAATCTGTCATGGTGCATTGGCAGAGATGTGTGTGTGTTTGTGTGTCAGTAACGGAAAGGCTGTGGGTGCCATAGGTCATGACTGGGGTGCACTGGAAGAGCTGTATGTTTGCTTCTGAACTACTACAACAGTGTATGCTACATGTCAATGTCACCGTCGAAGTGTATTGCCAGAGTGAGTGTGCATGTAGATCCCTGCTCTAGAGTAACCAAAAGTGTTGTGGTTATGAATTAATTTGTATTGGCGAAGCGAGGTTGGGCATCAGTTCTGGAATGTAAAAAGACTTGAGGCAGGCGAGCCAGCAAATTAACAGGGAGAGCCAAGCCTTTTTAGTCTGGGCTCTAAGAACCAAAGCACGAGCTGAGCCAGCAAAACATTTGGCAAGTAAATTGAACAACAAATATCATGTAAACACAGAACAGGGAAGTTTCACATTTCCAAAAAGTATTCCTCGGAACGTAGTAGAGTTTCAGTTTAGTACATTAGTTTATATCGCTGAACAGAGAGTCATTTGCTGAAAGTGATAATTTACTTAAGATACACATAGAAACTTTCATACCACCGACTGCCCTGTCAACTATGCCATAGAACCAAGTAACAAGGTAGGTGTCGTATGTCTCCTATAGGTAGCTAACATACAAGAGAGAATTTTCTAGGGCGTATATCCTGAACTTATGTAGTTCAAGGTGCTGTCAAATGCGCTAATTAATAACCCCTTCAATGCTCATGACGAGCTCAGCTCGTCATGAGGTATACCTCTCGTGTGCTCATGACGAGCTGAGCTAGTCATGACCACACCCATTTCCATTATGGCCCAGCACAGCAGAGGAGCTTCTCAAGCATCCAAGGTGTTAAAAAGAAAAAGACACGCAGGTGATGGGTGGAATGCAGAGTAAATCAAGCATTCACCCCCAGTCAATAGATCAATTGTTCTTTTGCTCCCCGGTTTACACCCAGCCGTATGCAAATCAGTCTTGACCCTGTGCCAAATGGCAACAGTCCAGCCTGAACTGCCAAGTCAGGTCCTTCCTGGACCGGAAACCAGCATCCTGGGACCAGTTTGGGGCATCCCCCCTCATCAGCCAGGCTAACTTGAATCCAGTGAGCCCGGGACCCACGTCTGGGCATACCCGACGCGCTTAGGTTGAGAAAGCAAAAGGCACAGATGATGGACGGAATGCAGAGCAAATCAAACATTCACCCCCAGTCAATAGATCTGGTTGTTGTGTTCACCATGTCACCCCAGTTTAGACCCCGATATATGCAAATCAGTCTTGACTCTGTGCCTCGTGGGAACAGTCCAGTCCGAAGTGCCAAGCCAGATCTTCCCTGGACCAGAAACAAGCATCCTGGGACCGGTTTCGGGGCATCAACCCTCATCAGGCAGGTTAACTTGAATCCTGTGACAGTGAGCCTGGGACCCACGTCTGGGCATACCCTGCGCACTTAGGGTTAGAAAGAAAAAGACACACAGATGATTTGCATATGGCTGGGTATAAACTGGAATGGTGTTGCATCCAAAAAAAGATGGTTTTAACCCAGATATGTGACTGGGGTGAATGTTTGATTCAGGATTCTGTCCATCATCTGTTCCTTTTGCATTTGTTGCCCTAAGTGGGAAGGGTATGCCCAGAGGTGGGTCTCATGCTTGCTAAGCCACCAGATTCAAACTATCCTGGCTGACGAGGGATGAAACCCTGAAACCGGTCCTAGGATGCTTGTTTCTGGTCCAGGGAGGACCTGGCCTGGCAGTTCGGGCTGGATTGTTCCCATGGGGAACAGGGTGAAGACTGTTTTAGCATATGGCTGAGTCTAATCTGGAATGGCGTGACATGCAAAAACAGGATTGATTTAACCCAGATCTGTGACGGGGGTGAATGTTTGATTCAGTATTCCGTCCATTATCTGTTCTTTTTGCATGAATAAAAAGCAGGAAGAGTAAAGTAAAGCAATTGCCTAGGATCACACAGTTTGTTCAGCTGAAGGGAGGAAGCTGGCATTGATCCGTTTTTCTGGATTCACACTGCACAGTTCCGACATTAGACTTTCATGAAGGTGCTTGCGCTGTGAAAGTTTTCTGCATTTTAAATTACCCCTACGGGCATGGTTGGAAGCAGACCCCATGCAGAAAGACTGCAGAGCAAGGGAGATGGGAAAGCAGAAATGAGCAATGACTTAACAGCGTGGGCTGCTGTAAGCTCGGCTCGTTTGAGCTCGAGGGTCCAAGGGGACCTCGAACCGAGCCAGGCATTAAGCTTGAGCCTTCAGTGGCTCTCCGACCGTTAAAAAGGACTTCAGGACGGGTGGGACACACTGAGCAGAACTACATGTTTGCTTCAGAGCGGGAGCCCCAGAACGTTCTTGGTCAATATTAAGAAATGCTGGCGGAACTGTGAGAGTTGCTAGGTGTACTGCACGGCTGTTACTCCTACCATCCGTCTTCCTCCCGCTGAGCTCCGAATGGGGCTGGTTTCCAAATTAAACCAGAAAAATACGTGATCTGTAAACTGGAGCAGCCTGTTAGCTCAGCCCATTGCTCTTCAGTTCTCTGTGGGTCCTCTAAAAATATCCAGCGAAAGCTTGCGTGAAGCTCCTAGTGCACCCACCGCTCGTTCTTTCTGAGGCTGGTGTAGACCTGCCATCACTAGTGTGTCCACTTTTCCCGCCCGACTGTGCATGTGGGCACACATTTCTCATTTAGGGAGGGTGCGAGGACCGTTTTCACTCGTGATAGTTTTCGTGGCACCTTTGTGGCATCGTTTAGACCCGATGATCCCGGGCCATTCTTGGCAGTGTGAGTGCTGGTTTCATCTTCATTGGCTTGGGTTCTTAGCGTCGGTTATTACCTCTTAGGTTAGCCCTCCATAGAGAGTGAGTGCCGCCTTCACAAGAAGGAGTGCCTTCTAGCACCTTGGCAGCGCTGGCCATTCTTAGGCTCGCCCATCCCTCCGTTCCGGTGAGAGTAAGGGCGTTCTTCCCGTGGGATTGTGTAAGGGTCCCTAGTTTGATCGTTGTCGGATGGATGTCGTTTCTCACCCGACGCAGAAATCAGGTCTCACCTTCCGAGGGTGTCGGCAATGCTGCTGGCAGGAGATGCATCGCGTCTCTGGTTTCTCGCCCCAGAGCGCATGTGCCCTATTTTCTGTCTGTGAGTAATACTGCAAGGTGTGCTCGGTCATTGTTCATCCGCTGTAGCTCTTTGTCACGACCGGTGCACTGTTACTTACACTCTGAACAGGACAAGGACACCCTTCAGGCCGCACCGAGCATCCGGATTAGATCTGCTGATCTCATCGAATCCGATCGCCTCTGCCGTTCTCCTGGGAGCTTGGCCTGGGCTTGCTCTTCAAGCTCCTGGCAGTCTTTCAAGCCGGACTTACTTCAACCACCGTTTCATTCTCTGTGGTGGTTTTTGCAGCATGAAAATATTAATCAGATGAGTGCTCGAACGCCTTCCAGTAGTTCTAAACGTGCCGTTTTTTTCTAGGTACAAGTCGGTGGCAAGGCACTGATGAGTGGAATTCTAGGTGTACGTTTTGGTAGGAGGATGGAAAAAAACGTCGCATATGTGAACTTCACCTCACACTTGAATGTGCATCAACGTATTGTGTAAAAATTGTATTGTATTGTAATTGCATTTATATAGCGCTTACTACCCCAGACGAGACGTCAAAGCGCTTTTTTGGCGAGTAGCACGCTACTCCGGGACCCCAAAGAGGATTAGTGTTGAATTAGTATAGTGAAACATGCGAGTACATTTTAAGTGGTGGATAGGTTAGTCAGTTATTTGGATTTGGAATGATAGCAGAAGGATAGAGGAGGAAAAAAGGTTTGTATTTATATAGCGCTTGTTACCCCTGATGGGGTGTTGAAGCACGCTACTCCGGAAGCCCATAAAGGATTAGTGGTCAATTAATATGGTGAAATATGAAAGTAATTTCAGTGGCAGATATTAATCAGTTATTTGGAGTGAGAAGGAAAGCGGAGGGGTAAAAGGAGAAGAAGGGTTTGCTTTCATATAGCACTTGTTACCCCTGATGGGTGTTGAAGCGCTTTTCTGGCTAGTAGCACGCCACTCCAGAACCCATAAAGGATTAGTGTTGAAAATTAGTATAGTGAAATATGAAGTAATTTGAGTAGTGGATATGTTATTCAGTTATTTGGGTAGAGACGGGTAGGTGGAGGGATAGAAGAGGTAAAGAGGTTTGTATTTATATAGCACTTGCTACCCCTGATGGGGTTTTGAAGCACAAGTAGCATGCTACTCTGGAAACCATAAGGGTTAGTGTTGAATTAGTATGGTGAAACATGAAAGTAATTTTAGTGGTGGATATGTTAGTCAGGTATTTGGATTGAGAAGGGTTGGGGAGGGGTAGAAATGGGAAAAGGTTTGCATTTATATAGCGCTTGTAACCCTTATGGGTTGTTGAGACGCTTTATTGGCGAGTAGCACGCTACTCTGGAACACATAAAGGATTAGTGGTGAATTAGTATAGTAGAATATGGAATTTGAGAAGTGAACATGTTAGTCTGTTATTTTGATTGAAAATAATAGTTAAGGATACGAGTAAAGGATACAAAAATATATATTTTTTAGGTCTCCGCAGTAGGAGGAGGCTTTTGGATGAGTAAAAAGGCGTTTTGGAGGGGAGGAGTCAGAGGGAAGAGTTTAGAAAGGTTTGTTTTAGAGGATCAGTACAGTAAAAGAGTTGTTAGATGATGCAAGGAGGGGTAGAGTAGGAGAGAGTATAGAAAGGGTTCTTTTGGGGATCATAGTTGTGGTATGGGGTTTGGGATAAATCAGAGCGTGGATGTAGAGGATGTTAAATGTATAGGATGAGAGATAGGGTAGTGCATTGGAAAGAGTAGAAAGAAGTTTGAGATGAGTGAGAAGGTTGGGCTAGAAGATATATTGAGAGAAGTATAGGCTGAGAAATAGAGTAGTGTATTGGAAATGCTAAATTAGAGGAAAGTGATAAATATATAGATCCATAAGTACATTGAAAGTATATAGATACATAAAGGAGGTAAGTATATGTAGATTAAAGATATTGATAGAGGCACAGGATGAGAAATAGGGTAGTGCACTGTGCAGCATTGTAAGAATAAAAAAAGGGATGGTTGTTGTCATTCCACTGACACCTGCATGCATTAGAACACGTACACACGGAATGATACGGGCACCATTTGATTTCATTTTTGTTTTTATCAGTCCAAGAAGGCCGGCCCTACATAAATTGGTTAATCAAAAAAATATATATTTTTGTTTCAAAAATGCTAACTGGAAAAAAAGGACCGCAGGTGGGTGGAGGTGGAGATGGAAGGTAACTGAGGAGCAGGTGGTGGGGGACGAAGTGGAAAAACAGTATATGTAGGGTGATGGGGGACACTCACAAGAGTGCTGGTGCTCTACAGAACCTCATGGCCAAAAGAGAGCAACATGGATCGCGGTGTGGGGGAAACATAAACGAGAGAGGCCGGCACAGGGACGAGACATAGCGACATGGAGCAGGAAGGGAAAGAGCACCACACAAGACAGCTGTAAAGCATGCACTCCTGGATTACTTAAGAAAAAAAGAAACTAGAGTGCAGCTCGGGGACAGAATAGCAAACAGATGAACGCAGCAAGCAACAGGGCAAGAGAAACACAGCAGGGAGACATCTTGAAAGCATACACTTTTGTGGAGTGCTTAAGCATAAATAAGAAAGTAGTGCTCTAAGTCTGCATTGGATGTTTACAAGTAAAGAGGCTGTTTTCGAGGGGAAGGGCAAACACAAAGTGGACAGGGCAAGCCATTAAATATAAAAGAAGCACATGAACGAAAATAAAGCCATCTAATAATTAGTAATCAGTGGGTTTTGAGTCCATTCTAAGATTTCTGGTAAGCTGAAAGTAGGTATTTGGTAACCAGAGAATTTGCTTCTTCTGGTAGGCTCAATATAAGAAAATGGCATCCACAACCCAATTTTTTTTTTTTAACTTATGCAGGTAGACTAAGGGCCTGATTTAGATCGCGGCGGACGGGTTACTCCACAACGGTGACGGATATCCCGTCTGCAGAAATATAAATCCCATTATATTCAATAGGATTTATTTTGCGCTGGACTGGTTATCTGTCTCCGTTCTGACATAGTAACCTACATTTTTACCCTGAAGTTTAAATTTAGTGGTAAGTTAGAATGCAAATGCTCTTCTGTTCTTAGAACAATGCTTGATTATTTCCATGATCCTACAGGTTTTAGGTACTATGTAACTATATCAAAGGTAAGACTGCATTTTCCCTCGTAGTCCTAGGTACTTCGTCAGAGATGGAAAGATATCAAACGCATGCATTTGCTAGACCGTTTGAAGGCTGAGACCCATACAGTCTACATGAGTTATTATTTAACAAGTAAAAAAACGCTTGAACGCCTCTTAAGGTTGCAGGATGTCTGCTGGCTGTAATTGATGGGTTACAACATATATATATATTAATTACCTTGATGTCTTACTTTATTGTGTTAATTGGCTGTTTTGATTGAAGTACAGCTTTCTGTCAGCCATTGAGAAGTTTGACATTCTATTTTTTAGAAACAAGACAGTAAAATAATGTGTTCATATTACCAGTATGTGGTGTAAACAGTGCTATGACTATAAAAAAGTAGTAAAACTTAATTCACAGTAAAAGGTTCAGTAGCACAGTAACATACTCTTTGTAGCCTCACAAGAAGTTGCTTGTACACCAAACGTGCATAGTCTTCTTTACCAGTTTTTTCAATATGGTACCCAATTGTACCATCAGATCCAGGGCACCTCAATGGGTTCCACTTTTGCTCCGAGCCTGGCGTGTATTTACATGGCCACCTTTGAAGAAAGCACCATTAGATCTGCACTCAACCCCTATCTTGGTAATATTACCTTGTGGCGCAGGTATATTGACGACATCCTCATTCTATGGAAGGGTGATCGTACAACATGCGAAGCCTTCTGCTCTTGGGTGAATGAACAGAACCCCTATCTAAAATTTACTGGGAATATTTCAGCAGATAGTATCCCCTTTTTGGATCTATGTATCAACCTCCCTCCCACTGGCCTGAGCACGACTCTCCATCGCAAGAGTACCGACAGAAACAGTCTCCTTATGTATCAAAGCTACCACCCCCGCGCCCTGAGGGATAATCTCCCCTTTGGGCAATTCCTCAGGGTTCGGAGAAACTGTACAGCCAAAACTGATTTCCAAAAGGAAGCCACACTCCTACAACACAAATTGCAGGACAGGGGTTACCCTACCAGACTACTGAATAAGTCTCGAAAAAGAGCATTGAACAACCCAAGAGAAAGCTTGCTTGAGTCATATCCCAAAACCAGAGATGACCAGATAACATGTGTCACCTGCTTTACTCCCAACTCTACATACCTGAAGAAAACCATAAATAAACATTGGTCCATAGTAAACACAGGTGGTCTAGAGATCCCCCGCCCCAGGTTCGCTTTCAAAAGAACTCCCAACCTCAAGGACGCCCTGATCCATACACGCCCAAAGAAAACTAACACTGACAACCAAAGCACATTATGGAGACTCCCCCCAGTGGTTGGCCACTTTCCCTGTGGTGGGTGTGTCGTATGTCCACAAACATTACAAGTCAAAGAGGTGAGAATTACAGACACCTTCGTGTGGCAACTTCACAAACACACGAATTGTAATAGCACCAAATGCATTTACATGATCACTTGCCCCTGTGGGAAAAACTACATAGGGATGACAATGAGACAAATCAAAGTGAGAATAATGGAGCATAAGAGCAACATTAGGTGCTTGAAAATACACACCAAACTATACGAGCACTATACTCAAAATAACCATCCTGCAGACAGCCTCAAATGGTTGGTCCTTGAATCCCACCCAGCCATCTCCAAACAAGCATTGTTTAGGATCGAGCAGAGATGGGTTCATCGACTCCAATTGGACTTACTTGGGCTTAACGACTCTGTCCCGTGGGCATCCCTGAGTAGTTAGAAGCACTGTCCTGTCAGAAAGCCAATTGCATACTTCGCATCACTTGTTGCCCCATAAACCACCTGTGGGACCACACTCGTATTATACAACTAAAACCACACCCCCAATCCCCCTGTGTACTCCACCTATTTTTAAGACAAGGGGTTGCTCTTTCATCTGGGGAGTCGTTGTTATATTTCTCTCTACTCGAATATAATTTTCTCTACTCGAATGTATTTTCCCTACTTTACCTTGCCCGAGCAATGCTCAATACCCCTCTCCAAGATGGCCGCCACCTCCATCTCCCAACCCTATGCTTGTGGTAACCACTTCCACCACGCATGCGCAGTTGAGGAGATGCACGCCACTCCATCGGTGCAACCTGTCCCGTGGGTATTCCTGAGTAGTCAGAAGCACTGTCCTGTCAGAAAGCCAATTGTGTACCTCGCATCATTTGTTACCCCATACAACACTCGTATTATACAATTAAAACCACAAACCCCCTGTGTCCTCCACCTATTTTTAAGACAGGGCATGGTTCTTTCATTTGGGGAGTTATTGATATTTTTCTCTACTTGAATGTATTATTCCCTGCTTTACCTTGCCCGAGCAATGCTCAATACCCCTCTCCAAGATGGCCATCACCTCCATCTCCCAACCCCATGCTTCTGGCAACCACTTCCACCACGCATGCGCAATTGAGGAGATGCACGTCACTCTATCGGTGCAATCGAGGGAGTCGATCAAGGCTGGCCACTTAAATAATGGCGCGGCACCAGCTGCTGAGCGCCTCAATCGAGACGCCGTCCGAGGGGTAGGTGTGTCGGCTAGGACCGTGAGCCGCCGTAGGTAAGGACTTCGATCGTTATCTTCACCCTTTTCCACTCTGACCGGTGGGCTTTACCCAGTCACCGGCGAGTGGGGCTGCAGATACTCTCGACTACCCATGAGTGGGTAGGGCGCTTGTTACCTGGTCTCAATGCCGCGTTTGGGATCTGTGGGCGGTCGGGGTGCTTACGAGTTGCCGGCCCCTTCCGCTCCACCGCGTGGCTGCTCTCGATTGTCCGACGGCTGGAACGCGGCGCGGGTGTTGCGGGCGCCAGATAGCTTTGTTGGCCCCTCTAACTTTCCAACGGGAGCCTGCACGGATTGGACCACGTGGCAGTGGCACTGCCTAGACACACCGTGGCTGTGGTTATGAGGTGTCTGTCCTCCTCATTGAGCCAGGTTTGGCGGAGGGGTTTTCCATATTTCCACCCCCAGTCCCATTGTGATAAGATTACCACATTGTATCATGCTTGAATCCCCCACTAGGTACCATACCTTACTCAACTGGTCCGTCGGAAGCAGACTGCGAAGTACCTCAGGGAATCTCTCGGGGTGAGCATGATTAACCCGGCTTTCCCCCATTAACCAGTAGTATTGACTTCTTCATACTCCACTATTGTATGACTATTACACAGACCAATTGGTTGTGTGATACTATCACCAATTCACTATGTTTGTCGCTTAGTTTTAACTTTTCACGTTGGTGGTTTATGTGTGTGTGTGTGTATGGACTGAACCGGTATTAGTCCTGTATATAGGAATATTGCTTAAAGTCGCTATCTGTGAATTATGTTCATCTGATTTTTTGCAGGTCATAATATTTCAGCAGGACCAATCGGCCTGCACCTCGGTATTACCGACCACTTAAGGTTGTATACCAGATTGTTAGTTTCAACTTTTCACAAATTTTTCTTTTTCACTGTGTGGTACTATACACTGAGGTCCTGACGAATTGCCATTATGGCAAGAAACATGTTGACCAAACAAGAGGGTAGCAGTTAACTTGCTAGGATAGCTCCAGTGCATTTAGCTCCCCTCCCACCCCTTTTAACCAAGGAAGTCTACCACAAGAATAAAATAGGTTGTGGACTGACCCACCTTTTTTAAAAAACTTCACTTTTTCACGACCACACCCCCCGCCCTCTCACACGCATGCACCATAAGGCCGGAATAAAAGATCTCTGATAAAGAGCCCCGGTTTCGGGAGCCCGTCAGACATTGCAGCGCCAGTCTGACGAGGAGCAGAACCCATATGATGAAGCATGACACCTAGCTTGCTGGGTGTGTGAGGGTTCTAATTCCAACTAGGGGATTCCCCCCTCTTTCTAGCACTCACACCTTTCCATCACTCTTCTCGGGGAACTTTGTACCTTCTCTTGTACTAGTTCTTTACCAGTTTGCCAGGAGTCCAATGAGCACATTTACACTAACTATGGCTGAAGAAGGTAATCCAGTCAGCGGTATGGTGTAGGTGTTGGGTCTGGCCGGTAGCGTAGAGTGAGAATTCTGTGAGGTGATAGCAGTCTTATCATTGATTTAATTACCATGCTGCTGTGCATTGGGTTTTGGGCAGGCAGCATGTGCTTCTTATGCTTGAAATCAAGCTATGTAAGAAGGCCTTCATGCATGCAGCGCATGAAGGCAGTGTTCATTAACCGCATCTGAGGGCATGCAAGGGGATCAATGGCGTGGCTTGAGCGCCGATGGGAGAGGCGGCGTGAGCTGAGAGCTCCGCGCCCGATCCCACTAAACATCCTTCTAAAACCTCCTGATTGCTGGCATCGTTATAGAATCAAGCGTCGGAACGGTTGAGCAAGGGCTCCTGACCGACGCGGCAACCTCCGGTGCTTACTGCGCACTCCAGGGAGGAACTCTACTGCCAGGGCGGCATGGGGAACAGGAGCAACATGGCGGCGGCGAGTAAAGGAGAGCTGGGCTGGCGGACCCGATTTTAATAACGGGGAGCACACACCTTGACCCCGCAGAGTCAACGAGGAGAGCAACCCGGTACCCCTGGGCAATCACGCACACTGCTGGTGGGGAGAGAAGCGGAATGCCCAGAGGAGTGCGAGATAGGCGAGACACATCGAGGCCTCAAAATGGCGGCCGGAGGCCCGCACTGCCTGTGTGACCGGAGCTGGTCGTGGTGACTGGACGGAACCGCGCGGCTGCTGGTGCGGCGGAGGTCGCGCTGGGGTGTGGATTTCGTGACCGCTTGCTGGGGGCGGTGGTGCTGTGGAGCGGAATCGCCCCGGTGGACATGTGCGGATGGCCTGCCACTATCGGGCCTAACAGAGAGGCGATTGGGAGCTCCTGATACCCTGGGCGACGCCGGACGGAAGGACGAGCACTAGCGGACCACCCGCCTACATCGGAGGTCGACTGCGCCCAGCTACTGTGCCCGGTAAGTGTGGTGGTGGGGACCTGCGTTTGGCACTGCGGAGGTGGGGTCGGGGAGCAGGTTCACAGCGCCGCATGAGCAGGGGCGCATGCAAGGAGGCCTTGGGCAGGGATAGCAGGCACGGGCAGAAGATACGCAGAGCGCTAAAGACCCACGGCGCGAGCCTGGGCTACACTGCAGGTGACATGGAGAGGGCGTCCAAGGCTTGTGCTCAAGAAGCAAGGAGTGGCCAGAAGCGGGACAAAGGCACCATACTGGGGGCGGCCGACAGGGCCCAGAGAGTCACTCTGCGGGGAGCATGCTGGGATGAGGTCAGCGCAGTGCATGTAAATCCGGGGGCTGCAAGGCTACTAGAGAGGACCTTGAAAAAGCACTTTGACCTGAATGCTATGCGCAAAGAGCAGACGGAGCAGTGGGACCCAGATAAGCGCTCGGCACCGGGAATCGAGGCCTAGGGGTACAGGCACCAAGACTGTGTTGCTGAGGTGGGGTGCTGACTGATACATGTCACAGTGAGTGCTGGACCTGGAGGAGAGTGGGTCCTGAAGGCGGCGAGCCCGCTGTGATTCCGACTAATCAGCTTTATCACTCTCAAGGTACTACACTGTAAAGAGGAACACCTGGTGCCCCTACACAGGCGGGTACATTGCGCAGCGCAGGACTGCGACCAGCTGCTCGGGATGAAACCCAAAAATAAGAAAGAGGAGACCGTGGGACAAGATGACACACATGGTGCAAGTGGAGATGCTGAGGGGGCGATGTCAGAAATGGGACTGCGACAACATCTGGATAAAATACTGGAAGCCATAGCCTCAACAAAGGACGCCCTACAGCAAGATATTGCGCAGGCTGCGACTGGGTTAGGGCTCCTGCGCGCAGACCACCCGAAGCTAGCCGATAGGGTGAAAGAACACGAACTAGCCATCCAAGAACTGACGCCGGCGCAGAAAGCTATGGAAGTTAAGATGGGAGACGCGCTGAGTCGCTTAGAGATGTTAGAAAAGAGGGCAGAAGATTCCGAAAGTAGGAACAGGCGCAACAACATACGGGTAGTAGGCCTGCCCGAAAATACGGAAGGGACGGACATGATTGCTTACCTGGAGGGCTGGCTCAAAACGATGGTTGCGCCAGAGGGTCTTTCCCCCTTCTTCACACGAGAGGGCACACAGGGTCCCGGCCCGACGCTCGCTGCCTGGCCGGCCTCCGTGACCAGTAGTGGCCAAATTGCTCCACTACAAAGATAGGGATACACTAATCCAAAAAGCCCGCGTGGCGGGACCCTTCAAGGTCGGAAATGGCACGGTGACCATATTCCCGGATTACACCCAGGAGACACAAAGGCGCAGGGCCTCCTATCTTGCCGTTAAAAAAGAGCTCAGGGAAGAGGGGATTCAGTACTCACTGATTTTTCCCGGCAAAATTGAGAGTGGTAGTGGATGGCACGACTCAGTTCTTCATGGCGCATGGACTTGGCTTGAGACATATAGAGCGGGCACAGATCATAAAGGCCGGGAAAGCTCTGACCCACCCAAATCGTCTCAGATGCGCAAATCCCAGCGACTCCGGAAACGAAATAAAAACCTGCAGAAACAACAGTTATCCCGAATGGCGGAGGATAAGCAATAAGCGTTGGCAGTGACGGCGGTGATCACGGGGTCGCAGAGGGCTGAGTCAGCAGTGGGTACGGAATCGAAGGAAGACAAGAGTAAGTCGGACACTGAAATCTCGGAAATGGATAGCACCAGGGCCCTGTGGTTACACCTAGAACTGCGGATGGAATGATGGATGAATAACGGACATATGTGGCCCATGGCGGTTGGATAACTGACGAGGGATGATAAGAACTGTGGACGCGCCTGGAGGCGCCAGTGAACTTATTAATTGAGACTTGTTGCCATTTGGGATCCAGCGCGGTGGGGCCTAGGCAACGGCTGCTGCCTGTTGGGGCCGAGTCACCCTTCCACTGCCCTTAAGGCACCCTGTAGCTGCTGCTGCGGGATAATCTTGTGTGTCATGTTGTGACGTTTGGATTGGAGCTGATAGCTTGTTATTAGGTCCTGTCCTGGGGGGGAGGGTTAGGAATGTTAAGCGGGATGTTGTTGTTTTGGGACATACTGGTGGTGTGGGCAGACGCACTGTGAGCGAGTTGAAGTTGCACAACGTATGCACGGGGGGAGTTACCTGATCTCAGTTGTGTCACATGGAACATAAGAGGTCTGAACTCGATGACTAGACGGCACAAGGTTCATGCGTATCTGGTGAGAAGGGGAATCCACATAGCCCTGCTACAGGAGACACACCTTACCAAAGCGGAGGGACATGCGCTGCAGCGTAGGTGGGGGGGGGCAGCTATACAACACAGTGTATTCGGCTTTTGCTAGAGGGGTGCTTGTTTGGGTGAGGGCAGGTGTCCCTTTCCAGGCCACGAGACAGGTGTTGGATCCGGAGGGCAGATATGCAGCAGTGGAGGGGAGACTCTATGGTAAGGACGTTGTGCTGTGTAGTGTGTATGCTCCGAATGTGGACCAAGCCCGCTTCTTGAACAGCCTATCAGGCGCGTTGGCGCTCTACCTAGCGGGTCCTGCGATAATTGGTAGGGACTTTAACGCCATCACAGACGTAGAACTAGACCGGTCCCATCCCCCCTTGGCAGCGGTGCCGGTTCGGAAACTGGCCAAAGACAGATCTGATTGGCAAGAAAGGTGGGAGTTGCTGGACATCTGGCGCGTGCAGCATCCTCAAGACAGAGATTACTCTTTCTTTTCCTCCATACACGAGCTTCATGTTAGAATAGATGCCATCCTCTGCTCTAGTTAGATTGCCCATACAGCGGCGCATTCGGAATATCTTATGCGTACTATATCCGACCACAACCCGCTCCTGATGTCCATTAGGTGGCAGCGGGCACGGTCCGCGATCCCGACATGGCGTCTGCACCCAGAGACGCTGGAAGATCAGGTTTTAGGACGGAAATAAGAGAGGGCATTGAAATTATTTCCAGGAGAACCAGGGTACGGCTTCCACCAGAGCAGTTGAGTGGGACGCCTTCAAGGTCGTTGTCCGGGGGCTATGTATTAGTAAGTATTCAGGCGCCAGGAAGACAGTGCTAGAGGATGTGGCAAAAGCTGAGGAGAACCTGAGGGACTTAGAGCGGCGGCGACCGGGACAGCCGTCGCTACAAGCGCAGCTCCTGGAGGTGAAGGAAACGCTAGCAGTGGAGGTTGAACGGCTGCGTAGCTTTGACTATAAGGCTTACCTGACGAAAGTACACACAGAAGGGGACAAGGTTGGTACCCTGTTGGCAAGACTGGCAAATCCGGTACCGAGAAGTGGTCCGGTCATGCGAATAGAGTCGGAGGCAGGCCTACTGGTCCACTCACAGGCACAAGTGCTCTTGCGGTTTCGGACTTATTATGAGACTCTATATCAGAGCAAGCTAGAGGCCGAGGAAACAGACATAGAGAGATATCTAGCGGAGATCCCGCTTCCACAATTGAACGCAGACCAGGCGAAATTATTAGACCAGGACATCACCCTAGCTGAGATTAAGGGGGCTATTAGACATATGGCCAGGAATAAGACGCCGGGGCCAGATGGTCTACCCGTTGAATTCTCTTCACACTATAGTGACATACTGGCGCCTCGTTTACTGGAGGTATACAAAGAAGCGGGGGAGGTCGGCCACCTACCGCGGTCGTTGCGGGAGGCACTGATTATCCCACTATTGAAGCCTGGACGGCCGGATGCAGATGTGGCCTCTTATAGACCCCTCTCCATGCTGACGGTGGATTATAAGATTCTAAGCCGCATACTGGCGACCCGACTTTTGCCTCACATGACTGTGCACGCCGACCAGTCGGGCTTCATCCCAACTAGAAATACTGCCTCGAATATAAGACGGTTCCTACGGGTTCTTGCGGGAGACTATGATGACTTGGACTCACCGGCAGTCCTCTCTGTCGATATAGAGAAGGCGTTTGACAGCCTGGAATGGGGTTTCCTCCACATGGTGTTGGGACGGTTCGGACTGGGTGAACGATTTGATACTTGAACAAGAGTGCTGTATTCCTCGGCTACTGCCAGGGTGCACTTGGGGGAGGTGATCTCCGACCAATATCCGGTGATGAGGGGGACAAGACAGGGGTGCTCGTTGTCGCCCCTGTTATTTGCGCTGGCAATGGAACCCCTTGCGATCCAGGCTCGCTCGGGACGGGCATACCAGGGACTGCAGCTTCATGGGGTGACGCATTATGTCTCCCTGTATGCAGATGACTTGCTCCTCTTTTTGAAGGATGCTGGAGAAGCGCTGCGGGGAGCAACTTCATTCTATCGCAGTATGGGGCAGTACCGAGACTTCAGGCAAACTGGAGCAAAACAAGTCTTTTTCCGGTCCGACAGGGTTTGCCGCCACCGATGTCAATTGGTGCGATTGCCTGGGAACCGTCGTGCCTCACCTATTTGGGGGTTCGGGTCTATCATGACGCCATGGATTTGCTAGAAGGGAATGTGGGACGCTGTATTAAAGCTCTGAAGGGATGTATGGCGTTCTGGTCGACACTCCCTCTATCGGTGGTAGGACGGATAGCTCTGCTCAAGATGGTAGCGCTCCCCAGATTGCTTTACTATTTTCGTACGTTGCAGATCTGGATCCCACCATGCATATTTAAAGACTTGCGGTCGTTGACCATAGACTTCCTGTAGGGCAAAGGTAGGAGGAGAATAGCGCTGATGACCCTGATGAGGCCTAAGCCGGATGGCGGACTGGCTGTACCTGACTTCGAGCTCTATTATCTGGCGGCACAGCTGCAAGTACTGACACAATATATAGGGCGGGAATTCAGAGGACCAGAACACACACGCGGGCAAGGAATACAGCGACATGTCCTCTCTTACATTGTCCTGCAGCAGAAACTTGCTATGCGGGACTAACAGGGGTGGAACGAACCTTGAGGCTCTGCTGGAATAGAACCCAGCGCAGGGCAGGGGTAACTCACCCGTATGCGCCGGAAATCCCTCTGGGTATGTTGACTGCGCTTCTACACGGAGGGGATTGGAGCCCCCTGGAGGACTGGGAACAGTTGGGCATCCACATGGTAGGGGATCTGTACATGAATGGGGAACTGATGCCTTTTCGGGCGCTGCGGGACATGTATGGCCTCCCGGAGGGCGGCTTCCTGCTACATGCGGCAGTGGTTGCGGTGATTCGGGGTCACTGGAAAGGTGGACAGACGGAGCCACTCACCGCATTGGCTTGTCAATATGTAGTAATGGCAGCAGGGACTGTTAAGGCGGTCACGTGCCTCCAATCTCGGATGTTGCAAGACGGTTTGCAGCCACTGGGGGTACTGAAGGCAAAATGGGAAGCGAGCATAGGGCGCTAGATCCCGGACGCGGCATGGGGACACATTCTAAAGAGGGCATGGAAGGGGAGCAGAAATGCCCGGTTCCAGCAGATACAGTTTTTCATTCTACATCGCGCTTACCTGACCCTGGGCAAGATTAGGAAATACTTCCAGGTCCACGATGCGGCATGGTGGAAATAGAACATAGGCTGTGGCTTTGCCAGTCTATTGGGGAATATTGGGCAGATGTGGGGGACCTTTTAGATGCCATAACTGATCGACACCTAGACTACGACATGGCTACCTGCTTGTTACACTGGTTTCCGCACACGGCTAAAACGAAAATAACCAGCAAATTTATTGATTTAGGCTTATTGTTGGCCAAACGAGAGATAACCTGGCACTGGAAGTCAAGGGCGGGATCCTAGAACAAGTGCTGGCGTATGGAGTTCTGCAAATGGGCAGAGTGTGGTCCGGCTTCGGCAGGCTAAACGCGTTGATAATGATAAGGCTTTGGAGATGGCGAGAGCTTGGGAGGCCCTGACTCAGTCCTTGCGGGATGCCCAGATAGTGGAGGAAGACGACTGAATGTTAATCGTAAATGTGATCATCAAACTGTGAAACTGATATGTATCGCTTTATGTGCAACTGGTACTATGTTACGATAAAGACTTCTGGATATGCCCACACCACCGAGCATAAGCGGGAGGGGGTTTACGGGGGAATTAATGTTAAATTGGGGACGTGTTTACCGGATATGGATGCTGTGGTAATTGTCATATATTATATGTCGATATAAAATCCAATAAACTATGTTTTAAAAAAAAAAAACGCAAGGGGATCGATCACAGTTAGCAAGATTGTCTCAGCCTTGGCTCACACTCTTGTGACCGTGGTCCTCTAACTAAGGGCACGCTGTGCCTTAATCCCACTTTTGCGGCTGACCATTAAAAGTGGGGTGTGCAGTCCTCTGGGCTGCAGCGTGACCTTCGTTGTGAGAAAGTGGCTTCCACAAAATTAAATCCATGTAGAAAGAGCACCTTGCTCTGCAGCAGCGATTCGTATTGTTTGTACCTTTAGTTCTTTCTTATGACACTTGTGATAAATGAGAGCACCTGCTCTCTGCGACAAAAGTCTTGAAGTTGCAGTTGATGCTTCTTCAGCCTCAGCAGTAATTAAATCTTCAGCTGCTAATCACGGCAGGCAATTGAGCAGCTGAACCTTGATTTTTCAGGGCTGGTAAGACAGGTTCACACAGCAAAGTCCCTTTTCCCAGCAGTCATAGAAATCGGCTCCACTGCTGTTATGGATTGTCCAATCTTCTGATGTTTACCTTTTGAATATTCCCCAGGCATCAGACTTGTTGTGGAAACCTTTTTTTCAGCAGTACCTTTGTGCGCCGGTAGGTGGTGCCCTGTGACTCCGCACTGATGCTGTTCCACTCCGGGAAATGATGTACAGGGCCTAAATAGGCATCACTCCTGCGCGCTGACCTCAATTCCTTTCTTTCTGTCCCACCAGATACGACCCAGAGCTACCTCCCGCCTCTTTGAGACACTTTACCTCACCAAAAAATTGTGTGTGCAAGGGAAATGTCACCCAAGTTTTAAGCCATGTAAAGACTGTCACAAACAGATGTCTGTGGCAGATCCTTATCAGATTTGAGTGTGGTGCCTGGGGTTGAGCTACAACTCTAAGGCCTGCAGTGACTGTGTGTCAATGAAACCGAAGACCATACAAGACTGCAAGGCAAAACTATGTCACAATGTACCGAAAGATTCCTAGACAAGACCGCTACAAGTCTCCATCAGCTTGGACCCCAGGTCCGTTGATGCAAGCGGCCTGCTGGGGTGCTATCCCCAAGCTCTCTCTGATTAGTTGGTTCAAGTCCTGCCAGGTGTCCTGGAAGATCTCTGACTTGTCCTAACCCAAATCATACAGGACAGTCATGATGTGGCCACGTTCACAGTTTGTTGTGGCCTGGACACCACTGATTCCATTTGGCGACCCTTTGGCACCAGCGTTGCTGCTCACCGCCATGCATGTCTGTGTTCAATGGGGTTTTCAGACAATGTTCAGTCGTCCCTCATGGACATGCCTTGTTTGGGGATCAGGCAGATTTTGCTCTGGAGTGGATTAAAGGGAGCAGGGCTTCAGCACGCTCCTGGGGCTTATTTGCCCTGCCTCTCCAGCTGCACCAGACCTGCCATCCTTTTGCGGCTTCGTCAGAGGTTCTCCATAGTGGCAGCAAATTCAGCCTCAGCAGGATGTCCAGCAGTTTCGCAGCCGAGGACAGCCACCCGGTTGGAGACAGGATTCAGGAATCCTCACCGGGTTGACAGACAATAACATTGGACAGGAGGACCCTGCAAATAATCTGAAAGGCGAACATTTTGCCCTTCATTGCCTTCACCGCACATTCCACCGTCCTCAGAACAACTGACAGAGGGCCATCTGGCCATTTTATGTCAGGAAGTGCAAGCCCTGTTGCTCAAAGGGGCTATGAAGAGGGTGCCTTCACCAGAAGTAGGTTATTACAGCTACTTTCTGCTGGCAAAGAAGGATGGAGGCAGGTGTCCTATTTTAGATATCCACCTGTCCTATGCTTTCCCCAGAAGGAAATATTTAAGATGCTCAGACTTGCCCAGATCTTGTCTTCCCTTAATCCTGGAGACTGGATGGTGGTGTGAGATATGTAGGATGCCCATTTCTGTATACCAAGGCCTGAAGGCCCAACGGTGCTACCTACAGTTCGTGTTGGGGCAGGAGTATTTATAGTTTGCTGTGCTCCCCTTTAGTCTCGCCAGCACATCTTGAGTGTTAACGAAAGTGATGGTGGTATTTGCAGCACACCTTCGGAGGTTGGGAGTCCCAGTCTCCCTCCACATTCACGATTGGCTGTTGAAGGTTGGTTTGCCCCAAGTAGTCATCAACCACTTCTAGACTACAGCAAAACTCCTGTTATCTTTGGATTTCCCTATCAATGTGCCAACGTCATACTTCTTCTCAGATGCTCCCCTTCATCTGAGCCGTTCTGGACATGGTTCTGTTTTGTGCATTTCCCTTAGAAAGGAAAGACCAGGTCATTTGGGCTATAAGCCTGATCTTTCAGTCTCTGTCCTTGATCTAAGTGCAGTTGACTCTGAGGCTGCTGTGACTGATGGCATTCTGCATACTCGGGTGGCATATTCAGGCTCTGCAGTGGAATCTAAAGTCTCAGAGTTCCCAACATTAAGGGAACCTTACTGACCAAGTCCAGGTTTCAGAAGAGACTACGAAAGAGCTGCAGAGTGGGTTATTAGACGGCAATTGGGTCAGCAGCAGACCCATCTCCCTACCCCACCCAGAGGTGACAGTTGTGACCGGTGCGTCCATTCTGGATTGTTTGGTCTGCCCTGTTCCCATGATGCACTGGGCCAGGGACAGACTAATTTGCACATAGCCAGGTTCTGAGCTGGGATGGGGCAGTGAGCTAAATAACGGTGATGGATCAAGCCCTGATCTTTGGACTGGGTAAGAGTAGTCTGCTTAATTCAGACACTCTGTTCATCACCACCCCCTTTTCTGAATCGTTTTTGGCCACTATAGGTGTGGCAGGGTATACTCAGACATGAGTCCCTTGCTCACTGCTCCATCAGGATTCAAGCAAGCCGGGCCGACGACGGCTGAAATGCCAGAAACCGGTCCCCGGAAGCTTGTCTCCTTTCTGGTGAAGAATTGGCTTGGTAGTTTGGTCTGCCCTGTTCCCATGATGCACTGGGCCAGGGACAGACTAATTTGCATATAGCCAGGTTCTGAGCTGGGATGGGGCAGTGAGCTAAATAACGGTGATGGATCAAGCCCTGTTCTTTGGACTGGGTAAGAGTGGTCTGCTTAATTCAGACACTCTGTTCATCACCACCCCCTTTTCTGAATCGATTCTGGATTGTGGCAGCCACCTGAGAGGTAGAGATCAGAAGTTTCTAGTAATGGGGAGGCCCGGCTCCATATCAACCTTCTGGAGATCTGGGCCATCTGCTTGGAGTTAACAGCCTTCCTTTCCTCCTTCAAGGGGAGGCTGGTACAGGTGCTCACAGAAACAACACGGTCATGTGATATTGCAACAAACTGGGCAGAGTGGGGTCATGGGGTTTGTGCCAGGACGCAGTATGTACCTGGAAACAGCCGGACCATGAAGGGATTTTCCAGGTGGTGAGCAACCTGGCAGGATCTTTAAATGGCAGGGTGGACAAACTCCGTCAGTAATTCCTAGCAGATCATGAGTGGCAATTTAACCTGGAGTTGGTGCAATGTCTCTTCCGCAATTGGGGAAAACCTTGTCTCAATCTGTTTGCCGCCAGTGAGAGCACACCATTTCAACAGTTTTGCTCGTTAAAATTTCTAAGCTGTCTCTTGCCAGGAAACGTGTTCTGCCCAAAATGGAACTTAGCACTCCTGTATTCCTTACTGCTGATACATATTCTGCCCTACTTCGGAAGAAGAGTAAGACCAACTGGGCTGAAGTCAAAATAGGAGCCTTGGATTGGGCAAGGAGAATATGGTATCCAAAGGTCCTGGGCTTCAGCATCTGTTCTCTAATCAGTCGGGCCCTCTGGGTTGACCTGCTGTTGCAGCAACAGGGCAGGGTCTGCACCCTGGCTTTGTAACTTCCACAATCATTCATGGAAACTGAGCGACAACAGCAGGAATCCTTATACCTTCCTACAGCGGTGGTTGATGTCATCTTGGCAGCCAAGTGTCCCTCAACAAAAACTGTACATGGGACAAATTTGTTGGTTGGTGCGGCACACGCCAGATTGACCCACTCCATGCCAAGTTATCCAACATTCTATTGTTTGTCTCTCACCAGCAAATTTATTTATTTATTTATTTATTTATTGGCATTTATACAGCGCACTATTACCCGGAGGTGTCCTGGCGCTAGATGAATACTCCTGAAGAAACCGTCAACAATCTATTGATTAAACAACCAAGTTTTAATGCTTCTTCTGATAGTCATCACGTCTGTCATATTCCTCAAAGCAAGGGGCAGGGCATTCCAGGCCTTCGCTGCCCCCAACACAAAGCTCCTACCTCCCCACCGGGCCTTCTTTACCCGAGGAACTTTAACCAGCCGCAGCCCTGAGGATCTTAGATGCCTAGGGGCAGTATACCATTGAAAGTACTCCCTCAAGCAAGCAGGCCGAAGGCCTTGCAAGGCCTTAAAGACCAGACATAGGGCCTTAAAAGAAATCTGCTTCCGCACTGGCAGCCAGTGTAGTTTTATGATTTGAGAAGAGATGGAAGCGAACTTTGGTACGACAGTCAGAAGTCTCGCTGCTGCATTTTACAACAGCTGCATTTTGTTGAGCAGCCGTTGTTGGGCATTCAAGAGCAGGCTGTTGCAATAATCTAGGCGGGACAGCGCTAATGCAGTAATAACCGTTTTTTTACTACTTTCCGGAAGGAACGGGAGGATTTTCCGAATCGTTTTAAGTATAAAATATACTGATGATGCTACGGCGTTGACATGGGGCTTAAAGGTAAGTTGATCGTCAATTAAGACACCCAGGTTCTTAACCTTGGCGACTGGAATGGGTGGCGAACCCATCTCCTCCGGCCACCAGCTTGGGCTCCAGAAGTCCTTCCTTGCGCCAAATATAATGACTTGCGTTTTTGCTGTATTTAATTTGAGGCAGTTATCAGCCATCCATCTACCTACAGCCAACATACAATTCTGAAATTGCAGGGCTATTCCATCTTCCTTGCCCGGTAACACCTACACCACGATTTGTGTGTCGTCTGCATAAGATGTTAAATCAAATCCAAACGACCTAACAATGGGAGCCAGCGGGGGCTTAGGGAAGAGCCCTGCGGAACACCGCAGGGCAACACAAAAGGTTTTGATGCGTAATCACCCATTGCCACACACTGCTCTCTATTAGATAAGAAAGCCTTCAGGCTGTCCCATGCTTTCCCCTGTACCCCACATTTCCTCAACCGGTCCATCAGGATCCCATGGTGTACTGTATCGAAGGCAGCGGATAAATCCAATAGGACCAATCAATCAATCAATCAATCATAGCATTTGTATAGCGCACTACTCACCCGGAGGGTCTCAAGGCGCTTGGGGAGGGGGGGGTCCGCTACTGCTCGAACAGCCAGGTCTTGAGCTGCTTCCTGAAGGCGAGGTGGTCTTGGGTCAGGCGGAGGTGGGTCGGGAGGGAGTTTCAAGTCTTGGCGGCCAGGTGGGAGAAGGATCTTCCTCCTGTTGTGGCTCTTCGGATGCGGGGGACGGCGGCGAGGGCGTGGCTGGTCGATCGAAGGTGGCGTGTGGGAGCGTAGAAGTTGAGGCGGCTGTTGAGGTAACTCGGGCCTTGGTTGTGCAGGGCTTTGTGTGCGTGGGTGAGGAGGCGGAAGGTGATTCTCTTGTTGACTGGGAGCCAGTGCAGGTCTCTCAGGTGTCTGGAGATGTGGCTTCGTCTGGGGATGTCGAGGATGAGTCTTGCTGAGGCATTCTGGATTCGCTGGAGTCTCTTCTGGAGCTTGGCGGTGGTTCCGGCGTAGAGGGCGTTGCCGTAGTCCAGACGGCTGGTGACGAGGGCCTGGGTGACCGTCTTCCTGGTCTCGGTGGGGATCCACCGGAAGATCTTACGTAGCATGCGCAGGATGTTGAAACAAGACGAGGAGACGGCGTTGACTTGTCTGGTCATGGAGAGGGAGGAGTCCAGGATGAAGCCCAGGTTGCGTGCGTGGTCTGTTGGTTTGGGTGCGGAGCCCAGGGCGGGTGGCCAGCAGGAGTCATCCCAGGCGGAGGGCGAGGAGCCCAGGATGAGAACTTCCGTCTTGTCTGAGTTCAGTTTCAGGCGGCTAGTCATCATCCATTCGGCTACGTGTTTCATCCCTTCGTGTAGGTCGGCTCTGGCGGTGGCGGGGTAGTTGGTCAGGGAGAGGATCAGCTGTGTGTCGTCGGCGTAGGAGATGATGTTGAGGTTGTGTTGGCGTGCGATGGCCGCAAGGGGGCTCATGTAGACATTGAAGAGGGTGGGGCTGAGCGAGGAGCCTTGAGGAACGCCGCAGATGACTTCGGTGGCCTCTGACCTGAACGGGGGTAGGCGGACTGTCTGTGTTCTTCCAGCGAGGAAGGAGATGATCCATTCCAGTGCCTTCTCCTGGATTCCGACGTTCCTGAGGCGTTGCACTAGGGTGCGGTGGCAGACAGTGTCGAATGCTGCGGAGAGGTCTAGGAGGATGAGGGCCGCTGTTTCTCTGTTGTCAAGCAGGGCACGGATGTCATTGGTGGCAGCGATGAGGGCGGTCTCAGTGCTGTGGTTGGCCCTGAAGCCCGACTGTGAGGGGTCGAGGGATCCATTTGTCTCGAGGAAGGCGGCCAGCTGCTTGTTGACTGTCTTCTCGATGACTATGGCTGGAAACGGGAGGAGCGAGATGGGGCGGTAGTTCTTGAGTTCGGTGGGGTCTGCTGTTGGTTTCTTTAGTAGAGCGCTGAGTTCGGCGTGCTTCCAGCTCTCAGGGAAGGTTGCGGTGTCGAAGGAGGCGTTGATGATGTCCCGTAGCTGGGGTGCGATGGCGGCGTCGGCTTTGTTGAAGACGTGGTGAGGGCAGGGGTCGGTTGGAGATCCGGAGTGGATGGAGTTCATTGTGCGGATGGTGTCTTCGGTGTTGATAGGGGTCCAGGCGCTGAGGGTGGTGGTGGGGGGCGTTGGTGCGGTTGTGGGGAGCGTTGGTTGTGTGCTGAAGCTGTTGTGTATGTCAGCGATCTTGTTGTGGAAGTAGGAGGCGAGGGGGTTGCAGAGGTCTTGTGATGGGGTGATGTCGTTGATTCCGGCGTTGGGGTTGGAGAGCTCTTTCACGATGTTGAAGAGTTCCTTGCTGTTGTGTGCGTTGTTGTCCAGTCTTTCCTTGAATGCTGTTTTCTTGGTGGCGCGAATCAGTTGATGGTGTTTTCGAGTGGCGAGCTTGAGGGTGGTCATGTTGTCCGGTGTTGGGTCTCTTCTCCATGCTTTCTCGAGAGCTCGGCAGTTCTTCTTGGAGCTCTTGAGTTCGTCGGTGAACCAGGATGCTTTCTTGCTGCCGGGTCTGCTGGGCGGGGGTCCTCAGTGGGGTGAGGTCGTCTGCGCAGTTGCTGATCCACTTCGTGAGGTTGTCGGCGGCCTGGCTGGGGTTCGCGGAGCTGGCGGGAGGGTGCTGGTTCAGGGCTGCGGTGAGCTGGTCGGCCGTGATCTTGTTCCAGCTTCTTCGTGCAACCTGTTGCTGGTTGTGGTGGATCGTGGTCCTTCTGAAGCTGAAGTGGACGCAGCTGTGGTCCGTCCAGTGGAGTCCGGTGGCGTGGCTGAAGGCGATGTCTTTGCTGGATGAGAAGACGGCATCGAGTGTGTGTCCGGCGAGGTGGGTGGGGGTGGTCACCAGCTGCTTGAGTCCGAGGTTGGCGAGGTTGTCAAGCAGGGTGGTGGTATTGCGGTCATTGTTGTTCTCCAGGTGGAAGTTGAGGTCCCCGAGGAGGATGTAGTCAGCGGAGGGGAGGGCGTGCGGGCTGATGAAGTCGGCGATGTCTTCGCTGAATTGTGTGCGGGGGGACAGTAGATCAGGGTGCCTCTGAGGGTGGTCTTGGGGTCGGTGTGGATCTGGAAGTGCAGGTGTTCGGCGGTTGTCAGGGTGTCGTCGGTGTTGGTCGTGATGCGGATGGTGTTCCTGTGGATGATGGCGATGCCTCCTCCCGTCTGGTTGACGCGGTCCCTCCGGGTGATCTTGTATCTGTCCGGGATGGCGATGGCGATGGCGATGTCGGGCGCTGAGGAGGCGTTCATCCAGGTTTCCGTGAGGAAGGCGACGTCTGGAGCTGTGGTGTCGAGGAGGTTCCAGAGTTGAACGGCGTGTCTGTGGACGGAGCGGGTGTTGAGCAGGATGCACTTCAGGTGGTTGCTGCTGGTGTTCGGCTTGGTGGGTGCTGGTGTAGTGCAGGTCCGGATGCATGTGAACCTGCAGGCGTGGCAGCTGAAGGGTCCGTGGGTGCGTCTCGGAGTGGCTCGGTAGCATCCCGGGGCTCGGCCGGTGTTGAGTGCGTTGAGGGTGGCGGCGTCGTACGTCCGGCGGGAGGGGTGGCCTCTGCGGGGGCCAGGGGTCCTGGCACTGGGCGCGGTCCAGGCGCGGACGGGCGTAGACGGGCTTACCTTTGGCGCACCTTCGGCGCTCAATCGGTGCTCCCGCTGCGCGCGCTTTGGGGACCAACGCCGCTCTGCCTCCGAGGTCCAAAACTTCCCTGATTTCCTCCGTTGCCTTAACCAGAGCAGATTCAGGGCTGTGGCCAGCTCTAAACCCATGTTGGGAGGGATCAAGGGCCCGGATGGTCCCAAGAAAAGTGCTGAGTTGGAAATTCATCATTGTTTCTATTAATTTGGCTGGTAATGGGAGCCTTGAAATAGGACGAAAGTTTTTCGGGTCTGTAATATCTAAATTAGCTTTTTTCAGCAGCGGAAGCACCGAAGCTTGTTTCCAACACGAAGGAAATTGTCCCGTCGCAAACATATTATTAAAATTTGTTGTTAATGCTGCGGCAATAGGTATGGATGCCATCTTGGCTACCGTTGCTGGACACGGATCATAGGGGGAGCCTGATTTTACCGCAAGAAGCAGTTTCTTAGTCTTCTCCATGCTCACTGGAGTAAACTGCTCTAACTTGGGTCCCTGGAACTCTCCCACTCCATCCTTCTGGTTCATGCTAGGTGGGTCGCTCCCAACTGTGACCGAGAAGACCTTAAAAATGGTATTTACCTTGCTCAGGAAGAACTTGGCTTTGATTTGGGCCCAGTTGAATAAAGGTTACCTGTCAACTGTTTTGGCCTTTTTACTGTTGCCAGGCCAGCCCTCATTCTTTAAATCACTGGTTGTGATGTGTTTTTGAAAAGCCTGCAACACTTGATTCCTCCATCTCCTTTTCTCTTGCAACAGTGGGACCTTAACTTGGTCCTTTCGTGTTTGATGTGCACTCCCTTTGAGCCACTTCACATCTGTCCTTTGCAGCTTCTCACCCTAAAGTCGGTGTTCCTCATTGCCATCACCTCAGTGAGTGAGTGAGCTTCAGGCCCTCTGTTTTGACCCGCTGTACTACCTTGTTCTCAGACAAACTGTGGACTCAAACCTCCTTCTAGCCGAAAGTTATGGCGCCTTACCACATTGGGAAATCCATCACCATGCCGGTGTTTTTTGCGCTGCCTAATTCCTCTGACGATGAGATACTCCATCACTTGGGCCTTTAAAAGAGCGCTGAGCTTTTACATTGATTGTACCAGAAAACACCAGGAGAACGATCAGTTCTTTGTGGAGTTTACTGCAGTAAACAAAGCAAAGCCATGCAGTAAAAGATCATCATCCCGCTGGATCAAGATCTGCTGTGCATTATCCACAACCCACCTACAGAAGCACTGCAAGCTCATTCCACCAGGCTAAAGGCTGATACCACTTCTTTGTAAGAGGAGTTCCCGTCCTGGACATCTGCCAGGCAGTTACATGTGTTTTACTCTATACGTTCACAAAACACTGCTGTCTAGACAGACAGGTTCGCTGAGAGGGGTATTTCACCTGCTTGGTCCTAGAGGACTTTTCGGTTTGAGCCAATTCACAGACCCACATCCTGATAAGTATTAATCTGGTATCTATTGAAAAGATGAGGACTCTGCAATTAGAAGGCTCTGTCAGAAGGACAAGTTATTTTTGGTAGCTCTTTTTCTGATAGAGATGCTGTCTAACTCAAGATTCCTGACCAACCCTTCCATCCTCCCCGTTTTGTGAATCAGGCTTTATCCATTATTAAGATCCAAAGTCCAGGAATCCACACACTGGTAAAAGCCAATTTTCTATTGAGGCTCTGCATCTTGGGACCCAGACTGTCTTGAAAACTGCTGATGTCAGCATGCTGGAATGGCACCTATATAGTCTCTGCACATCCTTTCAGCAACTGAACGGCATCCATGCAGCCTGCAGAGGTACTGCTAAAAAAAGTTTCAAGATCCAGTCTGACACCTGGGAAATATTCAAAAGGTGAGGAATCTGTAGTTTGGTAGAGTTTCTACCAGAAAGTGTGTTACTGAAGGTAAGTACTCTGTTGTTCTCACCTCCTAGTGAAATCCTTCTCTGGCTCAGAGCAACTGTTCAAAGTAACGGTGAACATTTTTCCTGGCTCAGACGGACAGTTTAAATAGTCCGAGCTTGACAGTTGCTGGGCCCCAGTCATCTACTCCGAAAGAGTGAAGCACTTGAATTTTTGGGATATTCGATAACGTTTTTTGGGGGTTAAATCAAGTTCAACTGCATCTCATTAAGGAGTTCAGTCTCTTAGAAATGGTAATCAAATAATGTTCTCAGGGGCCAGGTCCGATGCCGATAACGGACATCCCATAATATAAAGGTTAGTAGATTCAATGCAGGCGATTCTTGGTTTGTGGGCCCCAGTACTCTTCTGCCAGAACCGACCACAGAGGCAATGGAGTGTCATTTAGCACATTTCTTTTGTTCAGTGTTACTTTTTCCATGTACTTGGCTACAATCTTGGTAAAGATACTTCCTTTCAAGATGCAGGATGACCTGACCCAACTAATAGTAAGTGAATCAGTGGGATTAGAAGAAAGGATCTACCACTGTTTCATTGTAAGTTTTGTTAATCGGAACCAAACAAAATTACCAGGCTACAGTGGCCTGTGTACAGAGCGTAGAGGTATGTGCAGGGCAGTTACATGCATCGGTGGCTTGACAGATGGTGATCAATGTACCTATGTTGTTTAATTATGGCAACTCTCCATAGGGCTACACCTACACTGAGGGACCACAAGACTGAGGCACTTCAGCCATGCAACTACACTTCCACCATTCTATACACACTTATCACATACTTGGGAAGTGAGCTATTTCAGGGACCTGCTACACAGATTTTCTATGGAGAGCCTGTAGGCATCTTCACCAGTTGGGGTTGGTAAACGGCATACATCCTGCAACAATTTCATCAGTTGCACCCATCCAGTAATCATTTCATGGCTTGGGCATGGGGAGGTAGTGACTAGTGACAGCGGCCATATGGAGTACCACTTTGAGCAGACCTCATCTTCATCATGTTAACATTACTCCTGTGGTGGGAAACTCCTTATCAAAATCAGGTAGTGAGTATGCCAGAGGAGGCAATCTGAATCTCCTTGACAGGGAAAGTACTGGGTATGTTCGGAAAATATTAAAATCAAGAACAAAGAGATGCTATGCTAGTATACCGAAGCCTCAGTGCCTTTCTGTCTGCTTGTCTTTCAAGGGCTAACAATGCCATATATGGAGATTGCTTGGGTTGGTCTCGTAGTTAAAAATTAAATGCAATAAATTCTGGTGTTACTCCTGTGGTACTTAATGATTCTGTGCTTGCAATTTTAGTTTTTCAAGTTAAACAAGTATTAAAGGTGGGTCGACGTCCATTTATCCCATTCCTACTAGTCCCTGTCAAAATAATGTAAGCACCCATTGTATAAGGGTGTCCTGATGCCTCACATGTGGTCCAGGAATCAATTTAGGCTACCAGGACCAATACCTACGTTTAAAGAGGTTATGGTAAAAACAATAATTGTACCTCGCGAGTAATGATGTACTTGTCTCTTCTTTGGTTTGGGGTAGGTGAATGTAAAATGATCTTTAATGTCGTTGGAATTGTTGGTAACGGTCACAACAGTTCCCACAGATTTTGTTGCAAGGGATATGAGGGGGGGGGGGGGAGTCCAGCAGCCACCCTGTGACCTAAGAGTCCTTACATCTCTTGAACTAGCGGCACACCTCCTCGGTTCCAAAGAACACATGTCCCTACAACCCTTATTGAAGATGAAGGTAGTTGGAAGTCTGATAAACTCCAAAGAAAGATTATCTATCCCTCTTCGGCTGGCCCAGTCACAGATGAATCATCTTGTTCATTTGAATGAGCTCCTGATCTGGTGCAGAGCAGTTGGACAGTTGCTGGATCTCTGCACAGCCTAGCACGGATAGAGGGGCTGCAGGTATGGCTCAGGAACTCTATTCTGACACCCTGACCCTAGGCTAGTCGTAGCAAGGGCATGCTGTGGGCTGAGGGGCTTTTGATGGTGCTGGCACAATGCTCGACTAGGTCTCCACTTTCACAAAGGGTTAGAGGTGGTGTAGAGGCTCAACCACCACTCTTCATTTTTATTCATTGGACAGTTGTCCTCTGCGGAGTTTGTGTGGATTTCTCAAGATGTCCCTTCACTGGACAGAGAATCTCTTGCAGGTAGGAACAATTAGAGGTTCATAGCAGATGTTCTGCTGGCTTTGTGTCAACCTAGGGCAGTGGTGTTCAAATGTTTTAATGCTGCGTCCCTCCCGTTTAAAATACAAATCTTTAGGGCCCCCCAGAATGTAACACTGGCAACGTTTACATTTGTCTAATCACATTTAAACATTACAGTTAAGTTCAGTTCACCCTTTTATAAATGCTATAAAATAGACGATTGTTACCATACTATTATCGTCGGCTAGGCCTCGCTAATGTGTAAAAATATCCAAGTGCTAAGGTGTAAAAGTGTGATTAGTTATCAGAAACGGAGGAGGGGGTGTTGATACGAATGAAAAAAAAGATTTTAGCGATGTCCCATCACAGAATGGCTTACAACCCCCCCCCCCCTTCCAGTTTGAAGACATCTACGGTAACTTAGGGGAATCTGGCAGCAAGCAGTACTGAGTCTCTAGGAAACTAGAGCTGATTCTCAAAGGGCTAGTGAGGTTTCCTCTTTTGGTTGCTAGAGTTAGAATTCTGCTTGGCTACACGGTTATAACAATTGCGTAATAGAGCTCGGCCAATACAAGGGCTGTTCTTTGTTTTGGGGACCAGCCAACTCTTCACAGAGCATTATCACACTAGACTTTTAGGAACGGTATTTGTAAGAGGTGATGTGTAATCCATACCCAAGTCTAGTGTAAGAAAAACAACGCCTTTGCTGATACAGTTCAGGTTTTGCAAGTATGGCTGGGGAATATGTGGAAGTCTCTCAACCCTTGCCATCACCATTGCCTACAGTGAATGCAGGAGCTGCAGCTGTGGGAACCATGTTATGATGTTAAGTACGCATTCACTATGGCATTCAGGCAGCTCTGTTTCAAATGACATACACGTTTAGACATGTCCTCCCCTTGCAAATTGAGTGCAAGATAAAAATAAGCCCACTATGTGGGATGGTTTACTAGATATTACGTGGTGGGTGGTAGACAGGGCCAATGGGGAATATGTGGCAGGGGAGGGCCGAATTATACAACACGGTTGAGTAAATTATGCGGCTAGAAAACATTATGTGGTGTAATGCGACACTTTTTGTGACGGTATTTCATTATTTTGACATTTCTACACTTTTTAACACTGTCTGGGCATTGGTTGCACCTCATTTTAACACCCTATATGCACCCAGGAATGTAGTAGGGATAAGGCTATAGGCATGTTACTGCCTCCAAGAATTAGAAGGGACCATACCATGCTTCAAGACATGCCATGATAAAAACAATCACTTCGTTTTTGACACCACCCCCACACTGATGCAGAATATAAGCTTTTCCTAAGGAGCTGGGTATACTTCGACCTGTGCAAAGAAGTTACGTCAAGGCATGTTTGGATTCAAATACTATTTCCAGTCACATTCAAAACAAAAAATGTAGGGCTACCGCAGTGGACATTTATAGATTCTCACAAATAATGTTATTTATTCTTATGAAGAGCCGCTCAAATCTTAAGACCCTGGTGATGCGTGGTCTTAAAATAAAGATTTAGGTTGGGGGCATAGTAAGGCTAATTTCAATTGCATTTGACGTCGGCAAGGTGACGTGAAGATCAATTCATGGTCCCTGAGATATATATAGGCTACCAGGAAGGGGCACAGGTGCAGTTTATTTGCACGTCATCGTAGGCAAATATGCAACTGAGCTCGCGTGCCGTCAGAACAGGTTTTGTTTCTGTGCCAAAGGTAACCCCGAGCAGCCGAGGCTTGTTTCAATATTTACTGCGTGCAAATGAAACCTATATTTTTGTCGGGGTTTGGCTAGGAACGTGCTCCCACAAGTGCCCCTGACTACGTGGTTCCTTTGGACCTTTTCTTTTACTAAGCTAGAACGGCACAACCTCCTATGTTTACCAGACTCTTGTGCGTCATTGTTCTCTCATCAGTCTAAATCTGACAGTCTATTGGAAAATGCTGAACTACAAATGAACGTGGTCTCTAACATTAGGCTTTCCTACAAAATCGTGTGTGTACTTCAGTGTAAACTGGACATTTGAGAGCAAGACAGCTTAGGAGGAGGTGCCGGGGTAAAAGCTCCTACCTGTCTTGGAGTCAGTTGCGTGGCAGTGAGTTGTGGCCTCGATCACAGGATTGGAAAGAGTCCGCATTTCACGTTCTTCCATCCACCACGTTTAAGGGCCATACATGGGATTCTGCCTGTATGGGGACATACAAAGTATCAAGCGAGGGTCATGCAAGCCACCAGTGTGTGTGAAATGGGACCGATATGGCATATGTTGTTGGATTGGAAAAAATGGTCTCACTTTTCTCATCCCTTAGCTGTCTTGATCTCCTTCGATTGGTCTAGTGAGTCCAGAGTTCCAATGAAAGAGTAAGTTCTTAAAATCTTCTGGGAGTTGAAGGTAGACGTTCTTTTGAGAGGGTGTGGTGTGTAATACATTTATGGTGACCTAAAACTTCTCGGCTCCAAATTGGAGGATGTAGGCATTCCAGAAGCAGTTATCATATAGATGTAGATTCTCACTTTGTTTGAAGAACCTGCACTAGGACATGTGCACTGTCGGAGCCAAAGTTGGTATTTGCTTCTTGTTGTAATTCGTTTAGTTCTGTATATGGTAAAGAGTCCACACAGGTATAAAAAGTATTAAAAGCCCTACCGTGCGATGGCCGTACTTGCAGGTCTTTCTTGTCACCATCTTTATTGTGATGGGACTTTATTTCAGTGAGTACAGACTGCTAGTGTGATGAAGTAGGCATGCTAGGTGTGGAGTGAATTAGAAGCGCAGTTTTAGTGTTTCACATGTTTGAATCTCTTTGCCTGCTGCAGATAATTTTAAAGGCACACTAATCCCAGTACCGATCATCTCCTTTCTTCTGATAACCCTATTGGGCTATCTCAAAGAAATTGTAAGGCAGGTCAGAAAATGTACAGCTCTGGCCTGCCAGATGGCCCAAATGTGGTTAGTGATGCGCTAGAGCAGAGATCCTAGGCCTAGAATTAAAGACTGGATATCAGAATTGGTGTACTACAAAGATAACTCGGAGACTTATGCAGCAATGCTACAGTCCTCTTCATTGCCGAGAGACCAAAGGGGCCCTCCTACCCAGTATCTAACTGAGGAGAATGCATGATTTAAACAAAGAACAAAAGTTAAGAACACTAATATCCATGGGAGAACTTTCTATTCACGACAATATATGTTAGGAGTAATAGCACTATATACTTTTAAATTAACTTCAGTTGAATGTGAGATACATGAGAAGTGCTATTGCTGTCAATGAAAACTTATGGTAACAAAAGCTATCATGGGAGAGACAGGACAGAGTTGGGAGAAATGGATATTCTAGACAGGTAAGTTGTAACATTACTATGGATAAATGTAGGGATGAGAAAATACATGAATAAGGACAGAGTCTGTGTTGGACTAACCGGTTGCATGGAAGATCGCACAAGCCTTCTTTGCTGTTGTGTACTCTACTTCTTTTGTGCTAAATGTAGAAATAACTTGACAAAAGGTGTGGTTTACGGTCTAAATGCAGTTTACTGTTACTACCATAATTTTGTTTCATGGTTGAATGAATTCTTAATAAAAAGGCACATTGGAAGGACTCCTCAATTATCGCTGTACTGAATAAGAATCGTCACAGAAGCTATGGGGTTCTTGCGTTCAACAGATGTCTGTTGATTCATATGCAAACTGTACATATAGATCGCTAACCCCCATTCAGGCAACTTGGTACTCTATCAGTGAGGAGCTTTTTGATTTGTAAGTGTTGACTACAAAATGAGTAGTGTTCTTTTTGAATGCAAAAGTGGATGAACTGTTTGCAGAGTTGGCCCGGTTACTTACTGGTAATCTTCATTATACTGAGTCCTGGTCTTTCTCATCACGGTCCTTAACTTTTGAGCATTTGTCGTAGTCCACAGATATTTCTTCCCTAACCAAGAAAAGCTTAAAACTATTCCTACATGGCCACCTCCTTGAGACCCCATCTCTACTCTACTCCCTTATAAAGAATTAAAGGATGAGACCACTGCTCAACATCCTTTGACACCAAGCATTATTAGTCTACCAGATGCCCCTTTACTCCTAGCTTGGGAGTTGGGGAGGTTAGCACCGTGATGAGGAAGTCTGGGACTTTGAGAAATGAAGAATACCTGTGAGTAACAGGCCTCCTTGTCTCTTACTCGTACCGGCTCTTATATTACGAGGATATACCCAAGGCAACCAGAATAGTCCGGAGATAAAAAAGAAAATATGACTGCCATTCAATTCTGAGCTAACCATTGAGTTTTTAGGTCGAGCATTCAAGACCTCTTGTATATACTTTAGTATATACTTATATGTGTATGTACTTTGTGGGCTCTGGAGATCAGCCCTAGGACTTGTCTGCTTCCGCTTAGGGACTTTTTTTCTGTTCAACTACCTCTTTTTAACTGTCTTGATAGAAAACGACCAGCAGAGGTCCGTAAAATACCAGGATTGCTTTCTGCTGAGGGACTTTTTTTTAAAAACATTTCTGGCAACTGCCTCTATTTAACTTTTTTGGTAGAAAACGACCAGCCGAGGTCAGTAAAATACCAGAATCACTTCAGCATTCTCTAGATTCCAGTCCATAGAAATTGTCTTCCACAAGCACCCATAGGCAATAATATTTTTTTTAAATCTTGTATTTTCAGTGATATGACCACAGAAGGCCCTGCTTTTATATTGAAAACAGAGCTTTGGACTATACCTGTTCCTGCTGAAAGGCAATATTTCTCTTCATGTGTTCCTATACCTGGTGTGTCACGCAGTTTGGTGCTTACTTTCCCTCCATGTTAAAAAATAGTAGATAGTTCAGCACCCGGGCTAATGTGCTACATAGCTAAATACATATAAGGTCCCAAAGGCGAGACGTATTGCATTCCAAATGCTTGTTAATGCTGTAGTTAGAATCATTCAACAATGACTGAGTCTAGAACAGAAGGACCAAAATCCAACGAGAATTGTAGGTGAAAATTTGTTATAAATATATGTGATGTTGCCTAAGCTGCAGCATTTAGAAATATCTTTCAACAAGGCCCCTTTAAAAACTGCCAATAACATGGTCACCCCTCCTATTGGACCTGCTCTCAATGATCTTAAGAAGATCTATTCCTGCCGAATTATAAGAAAGGAATAAGGTCTGCCTGTGCCAATGATTAAGAGTTGAAGACGGACGAAGTCCTAGACCCCAAGATTCCAAAAGTTATAAACAAAGACTAAATATTCCTTAAAGAGACAATTCTATACAAATAAATGGTGAGTGTTCTATGTAAATCTAATAATTGGACTCTGGCCTAGACTGCAAAAGAGAGGGAAGGAAATACATCTGCATAACTAAATCCTGAGCACATTAGAAGGGACCTTGGGCACATAGCTGGGACTTGCACGCAAAGTCTCCTTTATAAAGAAAGCATGACCTGAAGGGAGATTATCTTAACATTTAGAATAGGGGGAATGCAGTTACCATTTTTAATTCCAGAACGGTCTAAAGTCCCCTGATGACATCTGCACCAGGATTATGAGTGAGTAGCGTTCTGAAGCTCATTCCCTGATGGCACTTGGACAATTGCTGCCTTACTCAATGTACTCCTTTCTCTGAGCTTGTTGCCTAAGAGTGCAGTGAGGCACTGGAGTCTGATAGAGTTCCTTTAGAGCTGCTGGCAACTGGAATTGGTAACTAAACCATTGTAAGATCTCCAAGATCCATTTGTCTGAAATCAAGTAGTTCCAAATGCTGAAAAACACTGAGCCTCCCCCACTACTGAAACTGAAAGATTAATGAGGCATAGTCTTGGTTTTGGTGGAGAGAGAGGGGTTGATGCAGAGATTGTCTGGTAGTGGGGCTTGTCTGAAACAGGGGCCCCCAACCACGACTCCTTACTTGAAAGGGCTGATTATAACCTTTAGATGTGTAAGTAGGACCAGAGAGGCTCTTGGATCCAAAACTGTGACCCTCTACCAGAGAACATACTGGAGACATCAACTTCCAATCCTCAGCTGACTGTTTTACTAACTCCTTTAGTTGGGAACCAAATAGCTTTGCCCCCATAAAAGCAGATGCATGAGCAAAGGCTACTGGTCTGCATCCGCTTTCCAAGAGCACATCCAAATATTTAATTTGGTTGCGATTGAGTACTCCGAATCAATCAATGGTAATGAATGAAATGTCTGAAAATAAGTATTCCTGTTTTCTCCATTATGGAAAGTGTCAAGAAAATGTCAATCCCAAGTTGCATCAGCTCTGCAAGTATTAGCAAATATCTCAAAAGTTTTTTAATCTTATAATTTACATAAGTACTAGCAAAAATTGCACTGCCACTGCTACCTTCTTGTCCACAGGATCAGAGTGAGTAGCTTCTTCTGAAATTATAATTCCCTGATGAAAATAGTCCAACCATTAAGGCATATAACTTGACAACAGAAGGAAACTCATCTGCAAAGTCCTGCAAAGAATATCACTTTGTCAGAAATCGCAGAGAAATATTATATTCCACCTCCTTACATTCATGGGAAAGGATCCTGCAAATTGCTGACACATAGAGGAAGAGTTTCAGGTCCCCTTTCTATGGTACTGGACAAAAAAATCATCGTCCATCTGTGAAGTAGACTCAAGGAAAGGATACTGTTAAAAACTGTCAAATAAACCCCCTGAAAAAGCTCTTCTTTAAATCCTTTTTTTCTGGCTCCCCAGAATCCACTCCAGTAACAAGATTTCACCTTGAAGGTTTTGGAACTGAGGCACCCTCCTTCGCTAAAAAGGCAGCAGCCACAGCCTACTCAATAGTTTGATTGATTTTTAAAGACATAACCTGTTTAGATGCAACAGCATGTTTGACTCCTACAGCAGAAAGAACATTTGATGGACATAACCCTTTGATATTGCATACATTTCTGGAGCATTTGTAGGCTGCTCCATAATTCTTTAATAAGTACTGCTACCGTGCAGATACTCATCCCTGCAGACCGTATCAACGTTTCCCGCTTTAACTATTTGCCCGTAGAACTAAGTTTTGCATAACAGTAGTGAAGTAAAGCACAGCCACATAAGAGTGAATCGTCATTCAGGCTTTGTTTAAGAAAAACATACAGGCACCCCATCCAAACGGCACAAGAAATCCTTCCCTAGATTAGGTTAATACACACCTGGACCTTCAGTTGGACCAATGTCACTGCCTCCACAAGAAACCCCACCAATGCTGTCTCTCACACTTCTTACCTGGGACAACGAGGTGTATTTTGACAGGAAACATGTCTTTTTGCAGATATCCACCCCACTTTATGCCCCCATTTGGACGATTAGATGCTGGATTTCAACTCTAACAGTGGCTGAAGCCTGCTAACCAGACCCTTGTGCCAGTGTTCTCTTTCTAAAACTGATATGTGTAAATTGGCAGCCCTAATTGACAAGGAATGTACCCCCTTATAAGTCCCTAGTATTTGGTACCAGTGGTACTCAAGACATGGGTGGTAAAGGGGTCCCCAGGACTTTCAGCACTGTTTGTGCTACCCTGAGTGACCCAAGTAAACTACCGACAGCAGACCTGCCATTGCAGACTACAGTAACAGTGTAAACTGCCCACTTTCCACTTTGCCCTCAGCATGTGTGGCAAAGTCTGTGCACTGCTTTTAATATATATGCCAGGCACTCCTAAGGTATGCCTCTTGAGCCAACCAGGGAGGCTGGGTGCCTTATATTAAAGTTATGGGCATATAAGTAAAAGGTTATATACAAATGATGGCAGTGGTTTGAGAGAATAGCCAGCACCTCTGTTAAGTTTGCAGGCGTGAGTTCACTAAGTCCTAGGGCGTGCTCAATGTAAACCATGGGTCTCCAACCGGTCGATCGCGAGCTACCGGTAGCTCGCCAAAGCCCCTTGAGTAGCTTGCGCTGGTAGTGTCGCAATTTAATAGCCTATTAACATCGTTAAGAGTATTTCGTCCTTTTTTTTATGTTGACCGCCCTCACCGAAACCAGCTGCTCAGATTAGCTTAACTGAGTGTAGCTGAGGAGGGGTGGGCGGGCCAAGGAGGATGACGTTGTTACTCCAGTAGTCTCGGAGCCCCCTGCCTTTCACATCCTGGCACTGCACTGTTCATCCTGCCAGTGTAGAGCAGCAGGCATGGCAGAGGGAAGCGTCCGGTGCTGGAAAATGTGCAGGTGGTGCAAGCAGTATTAAACTGCCACCGAGGCCCGTACCACCTTCCTTGTTCAGCATGCCACCAATTGGACCGGAGCAGCAGGTAAGCTAAGGAACCCTATGCAAGCCTCATCAGCTCCACATCCATAGCGAGCCCCTGCCCTGGCCTGATAGTTGTATAGGCGAGGCGGCTCAGTGGCAGTCCAGGTCACATGAAACCATTAACAACAAGCATTTGCAATGCAATAGGTCTCGTGTTTATTAAGTTTGAGCTATTGCCATTGCTAAATATTGCAACACCAACTGCAACAAAAGCTATTGGTGTTGCATTATTTAGCAATGCCAATAGCTCAAACTTTAATAATGCGACACCTATTGCATTGCCGCACCCTGAGGTATAGGTATACACGGAGAGCAGTAAATACCTCACCACCCACCTCGGTATCAGGTCCACTGAGTGAGGTTTGCAACATATTGTTTTTTTACTCCTCAAAGCAGCGACATTCCAATCATCACACGGGCGACACCAGCCCTGTTGCAAGCAGGCCTCGCCGTGTAAACAGGACACTGCAGACACCGGGCTCGACAGAGGCCACCTCTGCCCGCAGACCACGGGGAGGCGATGCTGAGTCAGAGCGGAGGGTTACCCACGCCGCAGGGTTGGAGCACAGCAGCCAGTACGGAGGGATACTCTCAAACTGCATTGTTTGGGACCAGCAGGGATCGGATGAAGCCGCTTTGTTGAGGGAGAGGAATGTTCTGAATTAATGCACATGAGAAATGCAGCATAGAAAATACCTCGTGCACCAACGAGCACTGCAATTGCACTCTGTTGCTGAATAGTGTTAAATGTCGCTTGTTCATAGTGTTCGAGTGTGGTGTGGTGTTACAATGGCCTCTGGTGCATAGCTATTCAAGCCACCTGTTACAAAGTGCACGGTGCCGTCCCGGTTATAAAGTAAAAGTATTGTTAGTTACACTTAAAAAGCAGCTGCATTTTACTGCCTATGTGTCTGGCACTGTGTAAAAACACTTTTTTAAACTGAAATTTGTGAATTTCTTCCAATGGAATGACAAACGAGCAAAGACGCGGTGCAACTGTTATAATGACGTCGTGGTTTTATAGCACCTACTTCAACAGTCAAGCAGCTGTAAGGAATAGCGCTACTCGTATGGCGATCTGTAGGTGGGCGCAGCCTCAACACGGTTGAACCCAAGACCTTCAGATTGCAAACGCCCCTCAGCCGCGATCACTTAACCCACTCAGCTATCCTAAGGTGCTTGTGAGTGGCTAGGGGTGCTTTATCGCCATCAAAAACACAATACAACCCCCCACCCCTCTGTGCTCTACAAATGCAAGGCTTACTTTCGGGCACCTCGTGGCTGGCGACCGCGCCGCCTCCTGTTACAACCTAAGCCCCTCGTGCACTTTCCCAACTCTGTGCACTGCGTCGCCCGGGGGAATTGTGTAAATCAGCGCGTAACCTACATGCATCCGAACACAAAAGAAGTTACGCAGCGTGGCCTCGGAGTGAACCCCTCTGCGCTCAGCCTCAACTACCTTGCATTTCCGTCCTGCACACGCGGAGGCTCCTCCGAAGTGCAGACACTTGGATTTCTTAACAACCTAGGATATGAAACGAGAAGGGGCGGGACTGCGAGAGCCGAGCCCGACGCGCGCCTCCGGATTGGGCCGCGCGAAGTCACGCGAGCTGTCTACAGTAGAAGCTCACGCGCGTGACCCGATCCGAAGGCATGCACTTGAAAACGAAACCTAGCGTGGGGGCGGGACTTCCGTCTTGTGCGCGAAGCCCGCGCCCACGGAGTTCCTGGTCCGAGGAGCAGTGGTGAGGCGGGGCTCCCATGCCTGAGGGAGAGCCCCGCGGAGGCGACAGAACACCGGATTGGCGGTAAGTGGGCTTTGGGGGCGTGTGTGTGTGTGTGTGTGTGTGCGCGCGCGACGGCGGGGGTCTTTGTATGTGTGCGTGAATGTGCGCTCCTGTGTGTCTGTCTCTGTGCGACGGCGGGGGGGGGGGGAGAATGTCCTGTGTGTGTCTCTGTGTGTGACGGCGGGGGGTGGGGGGGAAGTGTCTCTGTGTGCGTGCATGTATGTGCGCTCGTGTGTGTGTGCGCATGCGTGCAGGGGGAGGTGTGCCTGTGTATGTTTGCGCTTCCCAGGAGACAGACACGGCGAGCGCGTGGCCTGCGCCGATCGCCTTTTGCGAGATGCGCGCGGCCAGGTGCTGTCTCCTGGGAAGCAGACCCAGCGACAATAGATCTCTGGCGAGACAGCGCTTAAGAGCTGTTCAACGCCACAAGACCTAAAAAAAAACTGAGTTAAACGCTGCAGATTCTATTTGTGATGATCTTTCTCGTGTTTAAATTAACTTTGATATTTGCACAATGAAACGAAACAAATCGTGATTTATTTTTCTGCTTCAAGGAATACTTTCAAAAGCTGAAAAATGTTAAATGTAAACAATTAAAATCGTACACATGCAATTCTTCATTTGCAGAGAAACGCTTAAATTGCATAAACTAGGCAGGGTATGTGCTCACATTCCCAGGTTTAGCTGAAACGTTCTAAAACAGCGTTTCATATGAGTGCAACTTTCAAAGGCTCGCTTAAATAAAAAATTAGGCATGCTTGCTACCATGTTTGTGTTCAGTATTGTGCCCGATCATTTCTAGGGTGAGGCGATGCTTGTTAGAACCTAAAAAAGTGACCAACTGTGGGACGTTGAAGAAAGTTACGTCATGATCCATCACGTACCAAATGTTCCCGATGCCAGGGGGTGTTACACTTCAGATCCATTATGTACCAAGTATCTGTGCTGTCAGGGGTGTACAGTGCTCTTCGTATGCATTACCTCTGCCTTACTGGAAGTAGCAAAGATCGGAGGCCCCAAGGCACACTCTGCCCCACTGTTATCTTACAAATCAGAAATCTTTACACAGGAGGTGGGTAGTGTTCTCAGCTGTCACAACAGATGGCAGTCAAGGTGGGTTACACATGGTGGCAGTTTGTCCGTCTAAGTTCACAAAAACAAGCCCATTCTCTGCAGCTAACAACACAAAATGAAGTTTTAAAGACGGATTTCTTTTTTTTTTTTTAAATAGGAACGCTTTAAATCCCAAATAATGTAATTTAAGTAATAGACTGAAACAAAAGAAGGCTGGAAGAGCAAGGTGTAAATGTGTCTTCATGAAAATATATGTCCATCTTCCATTTCTAGAGATGCCAGCCGACATGCCACATGCGACTGTCATCCTATCTTGACTTTCTGCCCAATTGCACGTTGCATTCTGAGCCTTGTGAATGTGCTTTTAGAATTGGAAGTTTGAGCTCTAAATGTCAGCATGCAAAATTTAATAATCTAAAAGCCAGGACTGTCTGAAAGTGTTACAACCGATATAGGTTACTTGGCTAGCCATGATATTATTGTAGTAATGTTAGTACAAATATTACCTTCCTGCCCTCAACAATACACAAACAACAACACTCTGCAGTTGCGCAGTTGACTGTAGTTCAAATACTAGTGTAGCCCTTACAGATGGGCATAGGGGGAGGTCTCTCCGAGAAATGCGCAAGCTGCTTGGCCTTTAGTAGCTCACAACGATTTGCACTGATTAGAAGTAGCTCTCACTACAGAAAAGGTTGGAGACCCCTGATGTAAACACTGTGCCACCAACAGTGTTACCTAGTAAATGAAAAAAACTTTCTCCAAAAACCTTATTTGAAAATGTAAACAGAGCACAGCACAACAAAGCATTTCAACTGACTGTTGCCGGTAAAAAATGTCATTAAAAAAATTTCAGGTTTTTTTTAGAACAAACAGTATGACACGGTCTATATCATAAGTGGATCAGTTCTGACACGTAGATGAAGCGTACATACAGCCGACACGTATTTCGTCAGCGGGTGAAAAGACCTAGCGAGAATGTGTTTATAGTAAGTACCAGTGTGATAACCCAGTAGCGCTAGGAGACTTACTTATGGACATCTGTAGTTTGGTGGATCCTGTGAAGGAATTGTTGGATGAGTTTATTGATCTGTTTCGCAACCAGATTAGTACGGTGCAGGGATTTGAACACTGCATAAGATTAGAAACCCAAGCACAACCTGTCCTACTCAAAGCATGTCCTGTTCCATTAAGTTTCCACTCAGAAGGTGGCAGTGATCCCTAAAGTGATGGGGAGCACACAGTGTTGTTTGAATACCCCTCACACACCAAAAGGCCCCTTGGTGTCATGCTTCATCATCGGGGCCTTCGCATCCCTCTACAGGACGCGGCGTGCTGCGACTCACGAATACGTAGGAGCACTGATAGTGAACTATGTGTGTGAGAGGGAGTGAGTGGTGAGGTGAGAAAGTGAAGGTTAAAAAATACCTGGCTCGTAGGAAAAAATATATTTATTATGTCCTCGGCTGGTATTGTTAACAGGGGTGCAAGACGAGGTTGTCAGTTATACGTATTAGGGTATACCAACCTCAAAAAGTGAGTCAACATGTTTCGGAGTCCAGCGACTCCTTCTTCAGGACGAGGATATGCACGACTATCCTCACCTTACTCACATGGGATTGAAATGTAAAAGTGTATTCTACAAAAAAACACTAGGTGAAATGTACCTATAGGTGTTATCGTATGTATAAGTTCTGTTGCGCCCAATTGGCGTTGAAGATATAGAACCTGTAGGATAAACCAAAAGCATAATAAACATCACAGTTGGACGTCCAGGAGTAGGAAAAAATAATTCCATACATCGGAGGGTAAAAATGAACCAAAAGTGAGGTTCAAGGACCCTGTGGAACAAAACACGAAAAAGACACACAATAGACAACGACATACACTAATTGAAGATACGCCAAATATCTTCCCAAAACATTAACTGTGGAGGAAGGACAAAGAAGATCTTATAATTTGTGGCTTACTTATGGACCAAGGTTATCTGACGTCATGAGCCTTAGCGTGGTATTGGGGGTTCCCTCCTCACTGCTCAATATAGCAACCTATAAGATGTTAAAGGTAGGTTTTAGGGTCATGAATAAGTGATAAAACTGGATATCTCAGTTGCCCTTCTTTTAACAACAGAACTCACGGTAACTGCACGACCTAGTAGCCATACCGCCATAAACGCTTCAATTAGATGGTAATTGGAAGCGGAATCATGCCCAAAGAAGGATAGGATCCTTCCATCAGGTCCGGTATTGTGCGCTGAACTGGGGTGTGTCTAGCGGTCGGAACGCGCATGCGTTAGAAGTAAGTGTTTTCAAATGCGCACATGTGTATGGCCGTTCGCGCCGCTGTCTGGGAGGCTCGGCCTATATACGCAATGCGCATGCGTCTTAATATCAAAATAGGCTGTTCAGCGCGCAATACCGGACCTGATGGAAGGATCCTATCCTTCTTTGGGCATGATTCCGCTTCCAATTACCATCTAATTGAAGCGTTTATGGCGGTATAAAAGAGACGAGTCAACAAGCCTCGACACATCGCCCGAGCCGCGTTGAGGGGATGGCAGTCTACTAGGTCGTGCAGTAACCGCGAGTTCTGTTGTTAAAAGAAGGGCAACTGAGAGATCCAGTTTTATCACTTATTCATGACCCTAAAACCTACCTTTAACATCTTATAGGTTGCTATATTGAGCAGTGAGGAGGGAACCCCCAATACCACGCTAAGGCTCATGAGGTCAGATAACCTTGGTCCATAAGTAAGCCACAAATTATAAGATCTTCTTTGTCCTTCCTCCACAGTTAATGTTTTGGGAAGATATTTGGCGTATCTTCAATTAGTGTATGTCGTTGTCTATTGTGTGTCTTTTTCGTGTTTTGTTCCACAGGGTCCTTGAACCTCACTTTTGGTTCATTTTTACCCTCCGATGTATGGAATTATTTTTTCCTACTCCTGGACGTCCAACTGTGATGTTTATTATGCTTTTGGTTTATCCTACAGGTTCTATATCTTCAACGCCAATTGGGCGCAACAGAACTTATACATACGATAACACCTATAGGTACATTTCACCTAGTGTTTTTTTGTAGAATACACTTTTACATTTCAATCCCATGTGAGTAAGGTGAGGATAGTCGTGCATATCCTCTTCCTGAAGAAGGAGTCGCTGGACTCCGAAACATGTTGACGCACTTTTTGAGGTTGGTATACCCTAATACGTATAACTGACAACCTCGTCTTGCACCCCTTTTAACAATACCAGCCGAGGACATAATAAATATATTTTTTCCTACGAGCCAGGTATTTTTTAACCTTCACTTTCTCACCTCACCACTCACTCCCTCTCACACACACACACACATAGTTCACTATCAGTGCTCCTATGTATTCGTGAGTCGCAGCACGCCGCGTCCCGTAGAGGGATGCGAAGGCCCCGATGATGAAGCATGACACCAAGGGGCCTTTTGGTGTGTGAGGGGTATTCAAACAACACTGTGTGCTCCCCATCACTTTAGGGATCACTACCACCTTCTGAGTGGATTCTATTTTGTTTAAATGAATTGTATGGGGAGACTGAATCCACTTCTTCCTCTCCCTCCCTTCTTTGGTTGTATTTCTGTTCCATTAAGTGTCAGAGAAAAATTGCACTCTGCAAAATCTATGCTCTCAATGCATTATAGAACCTTGTGATTCGTCCCTGTGGGTAGCACCAATCGTGTTGGGACGGAAAAAGTTAGGAGAAATCCTACTATGTGCTGATTTATAGCTCTCAATTCTAACAATCTGGTGTATTGCCACCCCCTACCCAAGATCCATGAACTGTTGGCCAATCTTGATGGGGATAAGTGGTTCTCTATTACCGACTTAAGGTCAGCCTACCATCAAGTGGCTTTGTCTAAGGAATCCCAAGAGCTAACAACTTTCGTCACACCGTTTGGTGCCTACAAGTACCTGAGTTTACAGTGAAGACTTCTCGGCTGCTAGTGTAGTCGAACAACTTTAGGACAATCTGTTCAGTAATCTCAGGGGAGTACATGCCTATCCAGACACCATTTTAGTCTTCGTTGACAGTCAAGAGAAATATAACCAGATCCTAAGACCAGTACTTACAATCTTGCTGCATCTGGGAATGACGATCAGGCGTGACAAGTGAAAATTTGCCAGCAAAGAACTAGAGTATCTAGGTCACACAATATCCGCTTCTGGGATAAAGCCTAAGTTTTCCCTCATCAGAGCCATTATAGAAGCTAAGGATCCCACTGATAGAGATGCCTTGCGTTCTTTCTTGGGCCTTGCAAAATACTATGCAAGGTTCGTGCTGGGTTATGCTCATGCAGTTGAACCATTGAGAATGCTATTTAGAAAGGGACAGCAGTTCCTCTGGTCCGAAGAAAGGGAGGTTGCATTTAAAACAATTAAACATTTGATAGACATGAGATTGGCTTTGAAGGCCTTCCATGAGGAATGCACTTCCATCATTACAGTGGATGCAAGTCTGCATATGTGAACTTAGCAGGGCAGTGAAGCCAATGTTCTAAAGGAGGGATGAACCTAACTTGGAAAAGAGGTATGCTCTAGGAATTTTCACTATCCATGGCATGTTAGTCCATTTTAAGTGTGATGGCTCATAATCCATTCTTGGATTTGTCGTTGCATGATTGATTCTAGTGGTGTTATTTTGTGTTTTGGGGGAGTGGACATAGTTGCGTTGAAACAGTAAATAGGAAACAAAGACCAACAAGTAAGGTAGTGAAGATTTCTTTTCACTTGGACTGGGACACAAATAAACATGGGAACGAAAATAAACGTGGCCGTCAGTGAATTAGTTAGCTAAAATGGTGTCCCATGTTTGTAAATTCGGCCGTTTTGAATCTATAATGGCACGCTATATACGTGTTTTGCAAGGTATGGGAGGCTGCTTGGACTTGAGCTTGCTGCAGGTAATGTTTATCTTAATACCGGAAAATTAACAGTAAAACCCGGTCCACCAGCCAAACAAAAACAGCCCAGAAATCGGCCAACACACTGACATCAGACTAGTCTTTTGGGCACTAACTGATTGCCTATAGGCCAGTCCAACACCAATTCCCAATTGTAGTTAGTAGGTCAAAATGTCTGGGGAAGCTAACCACCTCGCCTGCGTAGGAATGCATCAAGAAAGGCGCACAAGGAGGTAACCTGTTCGTTGTGGCTGAGACACGCACGTCAGTAGTGTTGCTTGGACACTAAGTTAGGAATGCCAAGCGTTCTTCGCATGCTGCCATATGTCATTCTGCGTGCTGAAGCAAAGTTACAAAGCCCGTCCTAACTGCAAAGAAGATTGACTGTTTGCAGGTGATAATTGCCAAAACTAATTAGCAGTCTGGAACAACGCTGTCAAGCCACCGTTTTTGGCTACTGTCCAGGCCTTCTCCCGGCCTCGCTGTGCATTGTGTGCCGGCCACCTCACCAATGAAGGGAGTGCATTGTGGCGCGACAAATCACCCCACCAGCTGACGCAGGCCCTTCAGATGTGGGATGTCTCCGTCGCGCCCTGCGATCCTCTCAATAAGCCTGTTGATCTCCAGGAGCTAAAGCTAAAAGAGCTTTGCGCTCGCGGTACCTGTCTCCACCAATTAGCCCTCCGAGTGCAAAGACAGGATTATTCCTATGTATATACTGCACCGCGCTTACTCATCGAAAGGCGACTTCGCTTCCCCCGCCTAGACCAAGATAAGTACTTGGCGGAGAGAGAGAGAGAGGGAGGTATGTGTCGTGCTTGAAGTTGCCAGAATCTCTGAAAAAGCTTTTGTTTAAACAAAACGCTTCTAACAAGGCTTAAAGCGCGTACGACGTCATGTGCACAAAGATCCTTAGCCACCCCTTCCTGACCCTGGAACCCAATGGTAGCAAATACCCCCGATGCTGATTGTAGCTGTTCATGGTATAAAGGCGCCATTAAAAGGTGGCTTAATAGGTGCTTGGTTAGTGTATATTGTCACACACTCGAAAAAAATCCATTTTGGTTTATGATTATTACCAGGGTCACTTGAATTATGCGTCAGGAGAGGGACAAATTATGCGGCAGGGATGAGTAAATTATGCGGCAAGGAAAGCCAAATTACGTGGCACATTTCCTGATAGTATTACTTCATTATTTAGCCATTTTTACACTTGTTAACACTGTCTAGGCACATGTCGCACCTCATTATTACCAGTTTAGCACCTAAACGGAGAAATAAGCAACAGAAAGGTGACTAGTTAATCTCTGCAAAGAGCCTTTCACTGCATGGCAAGACGTGTTGCTGTGTAGCAACTTTTGAACCATTTGAGCTAGGAACAAATGTTTGTATTTAGTTCTGATCTGCAGATCATGCAACAGGCGATGGATAATTTTCATGAACGGCTTTGATTTTTAGCGATAGCAGGCAATCTGTGGATGTAAACCTGTAGAAAGAAACTATTTGTCTTTTATTAGTCTTTCTAGAGACATTTTGAGTTTGAAAGAGGTGACAGATACTTACCTCACCACTCAAAGTAAGTCCAGTGCTTGTTGAGACTACATTGCAAGTGACTGTCAAAGGGTGCACCGTTTAAGCACATTCCAGTACCAGTAATAAATGTTCATATGGAAATCGATGCATTCATAAATGAAAATAAAATCTCGTCCTTATTAACAAAATCGCCCGTTGTGAATTCATCATCAACCTAAACTCACAAATAGTCAAGGATGCCCTAAGACCAAGGTCCAGGATTGCTGATAGGTGGGAGGGAGCATAGTTGCCAGACAAATGCTCTGGCAGGAAACTCTTGATCAATCCTATGGATAGGTGTAGCAACATTACAAGGGAGATTGCCCCAGTAAAGCACACCTGGACAGCACTCCTAAAACACAATAAAAAATCAGATGCCACTTAAGTTAGGAACACATAGCCAATCAGGACCTAGCACATGCAGTAATCACACGCTCCCCTTGTCGTACAGCTGTACCTGCTATCCACTGACCATATTGTGTCCACGCAAGATCGAGACCCACCTGTGGTAGCCATTAGATAACTAATTTATTACTCCAAAGGCAGCGATCAACATTCCTCACGTATATGATATGCCAGAAACTTTTATAACCCATGATGTTTTGTATAGAAGGAGGATACATGCTTATTGTAAATGGAGACAGTCCTTAGACCTTGTGCCTGTAACTGTTCTCCTGGCCGTAATGTTTAATTAAACAAATTGTTCCTGTTTTGAAAACCACCTCTTTGCTTCTGTTTTTTAAGGGATTTAGAAATGAAGTAACATAACCATTTGACTACACCATTGAGAAAGCTGTTGTGTTCATCACCCCACTGTAAATGTTATAAATACTTGGAAACTCCGAAAGGACACGTGTGTACCTACTACAGCAGTACATTCAATACTATGAAGTACTGTTATTGTTTATGCAGGCAAATCATTTTACGCCATAGATGAACTACACATATAACCATGTTATATAAACACCTATCAAATTTATGTAACAAGACAGTAGATAAACACGGTACAGCAATCAAATCAAATCATGGGATATTTCTTAAGCGCACATATCACTCGAAAGTCTCATGGCGCTAGCGGACAACTCAATAGATCACCTTGGTTAGATGCAATTAGATCTTAAACAGCCATGTCTTTAACTTCCTGCGAAAACAGTTGTGGTCATTGATGATGCGTAGGTGTGGGGGCAGTTTGTTCCAAAAAGCCGGAGCAAGGAAGGAGAAGGATCTCTCTCCATTTTTGGTAGTACGAATTCTGAGAGATGTGAGAAGTTATCTCAAAGTTCTGCAGGGTAACTTTTTGGCCCAATAGCCCGGACCTCTTCTGTACATATTTTTGTGCGTTAAGCAAAGAATCTTAAAACGTCTTCGTTTTCTGACAGGCAACCAATGTAAAAGTCTCAGGTGGGGTGCCGACTAGGATCTTGGCGGAAGATTTATACTAACCTGGCTGCAGTATTCTGCAGAACCTGGAGCCGTGAAAGAAGGTCTTCATTTATTGATGCCAACAGGTCATTCCCATAGTCCATGCGGTTGATAATCCCTGGACTAAAGGTTTTCTGGCCTCCATCAAAATCCGTTAAAATTTTTTGCATAGATTACGCATGATGCCGAAACAGGAACTAATTATCTTATTGATCTGATTTTTCATTGATAATTTATTGTCCGTTTGGAATCCTACATTCCGTACCATCTGTGTTGGAGTTGGTCAGGGGCCAAGATTTGGAGGCCACCAATCATGTGACCAATGCTCATGAGCTTTGCCATAGAGCATGATCTTTGTTTTACCTCCATTTAATTGAGGGTGATTTGTGCTCATCCACCCGTCAATGTGGGACATGCAATCTTTAAAACGTGACTGTTTCCATTGGATCTGGGCAAAGGTTGATCAAAATCTGAGAGTCATCGGCATATGACACAACATCAAAGCAGTAAGGTCTGATCACCTTGGCCAATGGGGTCACAAAAAGATTGAAAAGTGTTGGGCTCAGAATGGAGCCCTGCGACACTCCCATCCAAACTGATCTACTATAAGAGACCGTGTTTCCCACCTGTCCTGTCGTAGCTCGGTCAGTTAAATAGCTCCTGAGCCACTGTAGGGCCTTCCCCCTGACACCAATCTACCAGAGCCGACGTTCAAGAATGCTGTGGGAGATGGTGTGAAAAGCTGCTGATAGATCTAGCAGGACGAGAATAGATGACTGCCCTCTGTCCAATGCCAACCTGATGTTATCAGTTTCTTCCACCAGAGCTATTTCGGTGCTTTGGGTGGCCCTGAAACCCGATTGTGAGGGGTCCAGTAATCCCTGGCTCTCAAGATGGACGAGTTGTTGATTAACCAGCGACTCAAGCATCTTCCCAAAGTGAAGGAGCACTGAGATTGGACGATAACTAGAAGGGAGTTTAGGGTCTGCTTTGCCGGATTGTGACAGTGACCTATTAAATAGGTCGGTGAGGCTATCTAACAACGCTGAAGCTATGAATGGAAGGAATCTAAGTGGCACGGGATCTGTAGGTGAACCAGATTTTATTTTTAGCATGACTTTGGTCACTTCTGAGTTGCACTGGATAAATTCGTCCAGGATATGAGGAGGGCCTGAAGCTGTCATGGGAGGATTTCCTGAGACATTAATGATGTCTTGGAGTGGAAAGGAGTTATGGATTGCAACGATTTTATCGTCAACGAATTTAGAGAGGGAGTCAATCCAATTTTGTGGAGACTTGTGTCTGAACAGGTGGTGTTGTAAATTATTTTAAGATTTGCGAAAGCCCCTTGCTGGCGTTTGCTGCCTTTTCGATCTGATTTAGGAGAAATAGTTTTTTTTTGTTTGTCTAATGTTCTCCATATAATTGTGGCGCATACATTTATATGATTCACGGTCTATCGGATCTTTATTTTTCTCTCCATTTCTGCTCCACTGTCCTACAGTAGAGCTTTGCTGACTTCAGTTGCTTCATGAACCAAGGAGCAGCTCTAGATTACATTTTTATCCTTGTAAGAGGGACAATTTTGTCTAGCACATTAGTTATTTTTCTCTCAAAGGAAGTTGCTGCCTGATCAATGTTGACATTTTGACTCTATTGGATGGGGCTAAAATAGGTTGCAATAAGAGGTAGGGTAACTACGCCAAGACCTTCGCCAGATTGGTTCTATCCCGTGCTCAATATTGATGGTGTGAGCTGGAATAACACATTTTAGTCGTTCATGATCTGACCATAATAATAGAGATGGCGGCTCAACCTTATCCTCTGTGGAATTTGTGAACAGTAGGTCAAGCGTGTGACCAGCGGTATGAGTGGGCCCTATTACCAGTTGGGCTAGTCCCAAGGTGCTCATATTTGTGCAATCATTAGTCAATTCTGTATGTCGTTTATCTGACCCATTCATTACCTGGCTAGGAAGGTGCCGTACCCTGCCCCCACCTGAGGAGTATCGGGCTCCACAGAACAGACACCATGGTCTGCAGAATGGCTGTGTCAGAGATCACCATGACCCTCCACCATCCACTCTGACTGGTAGTGGAGCACACCTGGCCCTAAACATAGATAAAATACATTTGTGTAAAACTTGATGCAGGGCATGTAGCAGCCTGAAGACTTCTCTGCAGCTTTTGACATGGACTGCTTCTCCACCCCTACAAAGATAATTGTTTTAGATTGGAGTGAGTAACTTTGTGCTCGACAGGCTCCCTTTTGTTAGCAATTTATCTCCAGCTGTAATGCTTAACTATTTTCGATCTGACTTCAAGCCTTAAGCCATCTGCGGACTCCTTTAACTCACGAATGTTTTCCTTTGTCCTGGTCGTCTTTGTATACAGGGATGATCCCAAACTCATTCTTCACTTGAATGAAATCAAAAGCAGCATTCAGTTGCATTTCATAGACAGCATTTGAGCTGTAGCATTTTTGACGGGTGACAACCCACTTTGCCCCATCACCTGTAAAACTGAAGTCCATAGGGTCCTGGATAGGGGTTTGGTGAATCTGGCTGTATATATTCTCCTGCTACATTTGCACAGAACTTGGGCATTATCCTTAGCTTTTGCTCTTTCTTTTCATTTGCCAGGTTCTCCAATCGCCTCACCAGACTTCACTGATTCCCCATATGGAATACATATTGATTCAAATCTCTTTACCGCTGCTACAAGGTGATTTAATGATTCAACATACAGCACCCGTACACCACCCGAAGCTTTCTGCTCGATCTTCTCCCTGATCTCTGCTCTCTGAAACAGTCTGCTTTGTATACCTAAAATCAGACATGGCTGAAAAGTTGTGCAAGCATTTTTCTAATCCATAGATAAAGTATATAATTAATTTTCCTTGTGTTCTGGCCCCCACCCTGTTTTTAGGTCGAAGCCTAGCGTAAGACCGCACATGCGCAGTCTCGCTGGCGAGATTTAGTGATGTTGGGGAGATTCACTAGCGGGCTTTAAGCCCCGCCCCTCTTTTCCCTTGGCTGGCGTCACCGTTCATGCTAAACGGTGGCCAGCCATTGGAAAAGAGCATCCAGTGACGTACACTTTTCTCTTTTAGAGCCGTCCCACTTGGACTGGCTCCCCTAACTTCCTGCTGGCGTAAAATGCTTGTTATCTTCTTTATGGGTCCAAACAGATGGCCCCCATAAAGTAGATAATAAACCTTTTACGCCACAAGGAAGTTAGGCCAAGCCCATCCAAGTAGGACGGCAAAAAAGAGGAAAGTCTACGTCCTGGCAGGCGGGCGCTTGTTCAATCTTGCTACACCGTAAAATATGTCTAAATCGGACTCCGCACATCGCATCCTCGAGGCGTCTCTGACCTTGTGCTGTGGAAGATACGGGTGCGAAGGTAGATTCCTCAAAAGGACCGAGTCGGCGTGCACCACTGAGGAGGACGGCTGAGGGACCGTGCAGCAGCGCGCTCAGAGTCAGCAGAAGGAATCCATCCCCCCCTCACCTCACGCGCAGACATGATGTGATGGCTCGACGATCGATAACCAATCCTCCTCCGTCGTCTCCGGGAGCCGCAGCGCTCGATACCGTGCCGCGGCAGCTACCTGCAGCCCGGCGTGTGAGCGCCGCCGCCGGGGCGGCAGCATGTCTCCCGCCCCCGCTGCCGCGGCCCGCACCAGTCCCCACACCGACAAATTGGCAATGTCGGCGTTCCGGGAGAAAAGCGCGCGGTTTCCTAGTTGCTATTGATGTGCACGTGTGAGGAGGGATCACATATTGGGGCGCGTGCCAAACACCACTGAAAACGCAGCTCGAGGAGTGTGGGGCACCCAGCGCGTGGCACGCAGTAAAGTCATTATATCAGGCTACTGGTGACGAGAAAAACAGTCTCTAATAATATAATTGCAAAATAGTTATGTCTATAAAACTTATTGGAGTGAGTTATGCCATCGGCTAGCACAGCCAAAAACATCGCTCGGAAAATATTAGCAGTTCTCAAAATGGCTCTTTGTGTGTGACCTTTCCCTGACAGTTCACAGTCGTTAGACAATCTCAAGATATTTCATTGAACTTCTTCCATGACCCAAAAAGGTAGGCCTGTGGGGCAAGGGCCTGGTTTAACAGCAACCTGGAAGGGGGAGGTGGTCACTTGTTTCTTGTCTGACGTTAGGCATCGAAACGTTGGTTCGACTGATGGATTAGTAAACCTAGCGCTGCTGACGCACTTAAGCAACCTGAGGGGAAGAAGAGAAGCTGTAGCTCGGTACTTGGCTGCTTCTGCCTGGCGGAGCTCGCTGGATTCTCGCAGGGGCCCGTGAACAGGCCCTGCTGTTTCTGCCGTCGGTGCCTGGTGAGCCGGGGGAGGGGTGATGTGTTCCGGGCTGACTGCCCACGGCCCACGCTCCTTTCCCCCCGTGCTGCAGCCGCTCATCCTTCGAGCTGGCTGTGCTTACCCGGTCTCCCCTAAAACCGCAGACGGTCTCGGGTGGGGGGACTGGCGGCCTTGCCCCGGTGCTGATACGCTCCCCTGGAGGAGGATGAACAGGTCCTGGGGCTTCGGATCTCTGAGCAACAAGGCAGACCCCGCCCGTGGCTGAGGGAAACAAACACCAGCGGTAAGTTTAGGGTTGGGGACGAGTTTCGAGGTCGAGGCAAATAAGTGCAGGGGTGAGGAGGTTCCATTTCGATGGGTATTTCATATGCCATAAGTGCAGTGCTTTAACAAGGTGCTTCACTGTGATCTTAGTTACGTGAAAGGCAGGTAAAGAGCCCAGAATATGTGTGACATCGAGGCCAGGCCAGGTACAGAATCGAGATCATTTATTGAAATAACAGGACAGATATGCACGGGCTAAGTGTGATGACGAGTGCAGACACAAAGGTGCTGCCTTAGCCATAAAATAAACTTGCCCATTGTGGTCACCCCTTCAGGAGATAAGATACAACTTTAAAATCGGGTGTAGCAGTGAGCAAATGCATAAGATAGGTACAACGCTGAAATTGTGCACTGGAAAATGTAGTGCTTTTACAGGGCATTTAAGATCCAGAGTGCAGAGAAAATCAGACACAGTTAAAGAACTGCGGATTTGAAGATCCTGGAAGAGACCTATAACAAAGATACTATAGTAACCCAGGGCCTGATAAAATTTCTTGTTAATGAAGAAACAAAGGAGAGGTTTTCTGTATCAGCAATTAAGAAAACAATTCAAATGTTAAAACTTACAGGTGCAGCTGGACTAGATAATTTATCTGCTGTAATAATAAAAGCAAATATCACCTGGTGGTCCAGCTAGCTTCACATCCTTTTTCATGAAATCCTCCTGACAGGAAGATTCCCGGATAGTTGGAAGGGATGGTAATTAAACCCATAAACAAGCCAGCATTGAAAATGCAACAGGTCTCGCCTTTTATTAAGTTAAAGCCATTTGCTTTGCTATACAATACAATTAGCAACGCCAATGGCTTTAACTTAATCAAAGGAGAGACCTATTGCATTTTCAATGCTTGTTATTACTATTTATTAATGATTGCACTATTTTGTCAATTTTTTTTACTTGACTGCCAGAATGATTCTCCCATTTTAGATAGAATTAAGGTCCCTGCTCTGTTTGCTGATGACACCCTCCTACTCCAAGACTTTCAGGCAGCTGTCAACTTTGTTGCAGCAATTTCCCCTCTGTTGCGATCAGCGTGGCCTTGAGTGGAGCACAGCTAAGACCGAGTGCATGATCATTAACCCATGTAAAAACCACAGGGGGAGCATATCGCTGCATGGGATCTCCGTTGATAGAGTGAGGGACCTCGACTACCTCAGCATCTGGATATCAGACTCCAACTCATGGGAGGCTGAAATGCAAGTGTTGCTACATTAAAACACAGGACTGGGGCCTTACTTCGATTTGAGAAACCTGCCAAGTCATACCCCATAAACCACCCCCTCCAAATATATAGGGCACAGGTTATAACTGCAGCACTATATGGAAGTGAATTATGGGCACATTCTGACTTGACTGAACTGGGTTGCGAGGAAAACAACTTTGTGCGGTTATTATTAAAACTCCCTCCAGAGTTGTCGCCTGTGTGACTTGATCTTGGGTTAAGGCCATTGGACCTGGTGGCCAAATTACGCCCATTAGTTTACTAGCTGCACATCTGAAAGCTTGATGTTCTGAAACCATACAGGGAGGGTCTTGTTGACATCATTGGTAGACCTGGAGCTTGAGGGAAGATCTCCTGTCTAAGTTCCATCAAGACGAACTTGACCTGGAAGACCTTCAGAACTTGCCTGAACCTCCTGACCAGGGCACCCTTGAATTGTTAAAAGTGAGATTCTGGGGAAGGCGCTATGCTAAACATAGGCCCCTGGAGCTCAGGTGTGTTAACCCAATTAATTTGAACGTTCAAAGTGTCTTTTTTAAAATTAACATTTCTTAGAAACCCTCTGCCCTCCATTTGTGAGATCTTTGTATTTAAAACCTTGCCACATCATTCTTCCCTTTGCAGTATTTTCAAGCACTCTTCAGACAACTCTGAGAGCTCTGTGGCATGTTGTGTCTGCTCTTATTATAACGAGACAGACAAACCTTTTCTTTTTTTTTCTCCCAGCATACTCCACAAACCGTTCTAAATTGATCACCTCAGCATGCCATAAGCTAGGCCTATTCGATCGGGCGACCGCATTGTTGGCTTTTAAGGGCAAGACTCACTAGATCTATGTGCTGTAGTGAAGTACCTTCAGAGTGCATGGCCTATAAACGGATAACTTTTTTATGTAATTTGTTTTTTAAATTGCATTACTGTTGAATTTTCTTGTGTCTTTGCACATGCATCTGCACTTTAGTTCTTATATGCTGTTGTAGGGCCACCTGTTCTACGTGATAGCCTAATATTGTGCTCTTTGACCTTGTTTCATGATGTTTTAGCTCGGTTTGGATTTTTCACGCCTCATCCCGATGAATTAATTGCATGCCTTTCATGTATTGTTTTATTATGCTCTGTGGTTTGCAATAACCGAATAAAGTTACTATGATGATTTTCCCTTGCTTGCTTTAAGGTCTGCTACTTCCTTAATAATGCGCCACAAACTGTTTAAAACCTATGTGTTATCACAGGATTAATTTCAGGTTCTTAGCAGCAGCTTACAAGTTTTCCTGGTAATTGTGTGCTTTGTAATTGCAAATGAATCAATCAGTGTAATAGATGGATCCGTTTCACTTCAGTAATTAAACCATAGAACCTGTCATTCACACAATCCGTTACAGCATTAGGATAAACCAGTACTCCATAGTATTTTTATTCTTTAGTGCATAAACCCTTCGTTATCCAGGCGCTTGTTTCTGGTTTATACTCGGACCACGAGGATGTTGTGTGTTTCATACAGATAGACACTTCTTTCAAGGTATTTAGCCGCCGCTGTTTCCCTAAAGATTAATTTTATGTATTTATTTGCCGAATTGGAAGTGGTGCAGTTTTGCGTGGATCGTGAAGGAAAGTGTTTACAATTCACTGCTATTGATTATTCGTGCTCTGTTTTTTTTCCTCCTTCTATGCTGGAGCTTCCACTTTGCTCACCGGTTAACCTCTCACGTTTCTATCTTTGAACAATGTTGACCGGCCCACTGATCACATAAAAGGATGTAAGTGGCATCAGATTTTCTTTTTTTTGTTCGGTTACAGTACACCTAATGTAGGTTTCGCACCCCAGAGTGTATGTTCATCATTTAATATACAGACTTTAGATCAAATGGGCGTGCAGACCTGAAACCTCTAATTCAGAGTTTCCACTTTTTATTGGGATGCAGAAATGATTTCAGCCGAAACGTGGTATTTTAAACAGCTATACCAGTGAAGACTTCTTGCCAGTCGCTAACTTTCCCTAGGTAACGTGTACTTGATCATTGACTAGATAGACCCTTAGCTAGTGCAATTTTCTGTGAAAATGTAAAGCTTTTTTTTATTACCACTCAAAAGTAGTGATGGATTTTTGGTCTTTTAGAGTGTAGGCTTGGGTTAGCACTTGCCAGTGAATTGACTGTAGGATTCAGACGGTCAATCAGAACCTACGAGTGTTACAATTTCGTAGTAGTAAGCTCAGAGTTCAAATACCAGTTTCTTCAGTGTGCTCTTACTGTAGTGCAGGTCGGGATTGGTAGTCTCTGTACTGAACTATATTCTTTTTAAAAGTCTCGCATATATATCTAATTGTTGTTTATCTTGGGCAGATGAAGGCAGGTGCAATCATGCAGACAAGGCCAAAGTTCTGTAAGTACTGTCCATTGATGCCAGTCACCTCTGCAGGAGTAAAAGAGCATTTATTCTCTGAGTGTTGCAGCAACTCCTCCACCTTGTACAATATTGCTCCTATATATTGAATACTTGAACTGAAAAGAGAGTGCATGTCTCTTTATTGATGTGGAGATCTAGGTCTTGAATACAGTTTGTCCTAGTCTCAATACCTTCTAGAAGCTTCATCTGTGAATTGGACTTGGACTGCCTGTTATACTAGCGTGGGTAGAAGAGGATCTATTTGTGGTGAAGAAAGGCTGCCCCCAGCTCTCATAGATTTTGAGATTCTCAAACGTCTGGATGCTTTCTATTGTCTTATTCAATTTGAAATGTGATCATAAAAATCTTGCAGGTCTACAGTGTTCAACCATTCTCCCTGATTAGAGTAGATTTAGAGGAATGTCTGCATCCTCAAATTCTCTCTTCTACACATTTGTCTTTTTGAGATACAAGTCCTGGGACAATTTCTTCTTGACTGACAGCTGGCAGAGATTGATTCCTTTTAAACCTTTGATGTTTGGATAGACCCGCCTGCTTTGTCTGATTAGGAATATGTACCTCTTGCTCTACGCAGCTAATAAAACTGATAGAAAATTGGGTGGGGACCAACCAAACCTGATCTTGCATTCCTTTGTGAACACTGTTTAGTGTCTCTTTCTTTCGCTACCATGTGCCATGCTGAAAGATGTTTGGAAAAACGTCTTCAAACCATCGGGAATGGGATGTTGGGGGGTGGGCAATGGGGCTGCTCGTCGGTGGGAATTGGATGACAGTAATTTCTTATTAGGATGAGAGGGGTTACCCAAGGCTGTTGAAAACTATTGGTGTACTATTCTCGTAGTTGTTTTTTTCCATCAGTTAGGGGGCTTCTGTTGCTGCTCTTGCAACTGATGTTGCTTCAGCAGTCTTTGGCAATTCAGCTGCATTTGCCAATAGTGGGCATGAGCCTCTATTGCTGGCTCCTGCCAAAACTTTAAAATTGAATCTAGCAGAAATGTTTCCACTTCCCCAAGCCAGCAGATTCGTTTTGGTTCCAGAGTATGTTTTCTGTATTTTGCAAAATGTGGAGTTTGAAAAAAAGATCCATCATTTCCAGCTGTGCAAGGGTGTTAGGCTCAACCAATAGGATGTTATGTAGAATGCCTTCAGCAGTAATCATGAGTCGAAAGTTCTGTGGTGCTTTTTCAACATTTGTTATCAAGTCATAAGTTACATGTCCATTTGAGGACTTGTATACAATCCTCCCCTTTTGCTTTAAGGGTGAGGGTTGCTCCATGAAGACCCATTAAGTGCAATCCTAGAAGGGAAAATGACGTGGTTCCACTGATAATATTGCTTATTTTGCCCAGGATATACATTCCTCTGTCACCTTTCTTGGCAAGGGTGAAGTAAGAGCCAGTCTGTTGTACCTTTTCTTTGATGCAGCATCGATGAATGAATTTGGAGTCTGATTCTCCCCCACAAACTTTGGATCTGGATCAGCAGCTCTGTATTTCTTCTCTTGCTGCTTTTGGACAGGTCCGTTGAAATTAAAGTGAAGAACATGGCAATTGCTGGCTCTATCTAGAAGGTCTTGAACCAGGGGCACTGTGGTCCTGGTTTGCGGTTTAGTTTGTATGAACTAAAAAAAGAATCAGTCTGGATTGGATGGGCAATGACCTCGATTTTTAGTTCTTTTTTTTTGTTGGCCATCTCAGGGAGTGTCATCTAAGTGAGGAGTATTGGCTCCACAGTTTGAGGAGAAAGGAATCCCAACCAGATAACAAATTTGTGTCCTGAGTCGTATGGTGTCTTCTGGGAAGAATGTCCAAAGTGAACTCTCTGGGGAAATCTTGAGGATGTCGTCAAGCCATTGGATGTTTCTGTTTAGTTGAATAAGAGCCTCCTGGCTATTCTTCTGAAAGGTGTTCTGCCTTACTAGTTGCTCCTTTGCGGCTGTTCTCTGAGATGATCCTTTTGGTTGTGCTCAACTGTTGAGGGGTAGTTGGATCATTTGTCATTAGGGTGTCCATATATAGATCCTTCATATTTTGAGGTGTCTCCGATTTAGGCCTCTTCTTCCTTCTTTGAGGGGCAAAAGGCCAAGGAAGCACTAGAGGAGGAACGGCCAGTAACTCCGATGATAGATGCACGACTCCAAGAGAGCCTAGTGTGGCTGATGCAGAGGGAGAGAAACCAGGTTCTGTGTGTGCACTCAAATTAATATTCACAAATATTTCCAGAAATGTATCTGATTTATTGTGCCATCTTGGTATGTGCACTGTCCCAATTTGCACACCTTCAAAACTGAACTATCGCGGATAGTGTGCCCATGTTCCAGTCCCAAGACGCAGTAAAATATTACCTTTAGGTTCACCCAAACATATAACGACGAATTTGAAAATGATATGCCAACAATTTTGCTGCTTTCGATTATTATTCTACACTTGCCACTCACACCAGTACATGTAAAGCATCCTTTAGTGTAAAATTACCTTGTAATCCCTGCCAAAAAAAAAGGAAGCAAAAATGAAGCACATCGTTGTAATTTTGAAGTGTGATGAAAACAAATATTTTAATAGGATCAAAACAAATCAGGACACTTTACTTGGTGATGAACAATTGATAAAACTTAACTGAAGCCCCATTTTCACACATTATTATTTGTGTGCAGTGTACTTGTATCAGTAAAACTGTGTCTGTGCATGCTTAGTGGCCATTTCAATGGAAAATGTGCTGACTGTAAATGACAGTGGGCTATCACACGATGTTTTAGTTACATTTAAAAAATCAACCTCATGTCCATCAAAGCTAGATGGGTTGTGAAACTTTGGCGCTCCAAATATTGGGCCGCAGTTCTAAAAAGCTCGGGAAGCACTGCTGTAAGTGAATGCAACTGCCCCATCACCCAACAATAATTTTAGTCAAAAGGATCTAAATTTTCTCGGATTCGTGCTCTGGGAGTGGAAAAAACAAACCGACTAGAGTGGTTCAGTTCAGTTGTGCCTGATAGGACAGGGCACATTCTGAAATCATTTATGGAGCAGTGTGAGTTTTCACTCATTCAGCATGAAAAATGTTAAAGCAGGGAGGTTTTTAGTTAAGTGCACTTTTTTAAAATACTGATTTGATTTATTAGTTTACTATAATAAAAGAAGAAATAGGATGCCTGCTATCTTGCTTTTGTTATTTAAATGTTCAGAACAACCAAAATATTTCCAAATATGTTGCGGGATCCCACACATGCAGGGATGTTCTATGATACGAATATCATAAAGAATCTCATTGTGGAATATGGAAGTATATTAGACAGCCATGTACTCTAAACCTTTCTCAGGACGTGAATTGGTGGTGGTAGAGGAAGGATGCTGCTCTGTGACTACCTAAGTGGAGATTTTCTGTGAGTGCCTGTGAGTTGATCTTTGCAGTGGCAACCATCAACATTCCCAAGAGCTGCAACAAGGCTGGGATTGCATATCACCTGGTGGGTGTGCTTTCTAAACCTATTGTGTGCCGGTATACAGCTAGGCTGCTGTATATAACAATGACCTACTGTAGCTTTGCTGCTCCAATTAACAAACAAGCATTGGCAAAGCCAACATGTCTCACCTATGCCAGAGCTGTTGGCTTTGCTAATATGTTTTAGCCATGTTGTACAGCAGCGTGGCTGCTCTTCAGCAGGGCTAAAAGTTAGTGGGGTAAAGGAGAGTGGAGTGTCATAAACTGAAGTATTATGGAGTAATGTCGCGTGGAGTGGTGTAGAGTTGTGAGGAGGAGAGCTGAGTCGCATGGAGTGTCATGAAGTGGCATAGAGTGGACTGGTGTAGAGTTTCATGGAGGGATTCGAGTGTCAGAGTGGAAGGGTGTAGAGTGCAGTATATTTGAGTGGCATAGAGTGTTGACAACAGAGTGGAATGGGCTAGAGGGTGTTGTGTACAGTGGAGCAGTGTATTGTAAAATAGAGTGCAGTAGATTGTTGTGGAGAGGAGTAGTTTAGGAGAGTGGAATGGCATATAGTGGGGTAGAGTTATATAGTTGTATTGTATTGTAATTGCATTTATATAGCGCTTACTACCCCTGACGAGGCGTTGAAGCGCTTTTTCGGCGAGTAGCAGGCTAATCCGGAACCCATAAAGGATTACTGTTGAATTAGTATAGGGAAATGTGAAAGTAATTAGACTGGTGGATAGGTTAGTCAGTTATTTGGATTCAGAAGGATAGAGGAGGGATAGAAGAGGGGAAAAGGGTTTGCATCTATATAGCGCTTGTTACCCCTGATGGGGTGTTGAAGCACTTTTTTCGGCGAGTATCATGCTATTCCGGAACCCATAAAGGATTAGTAGTGAATTAGTATAGTGAAATATGAAAGTAATTTGAGTGGTGGATATTAGTCAGTTATTTGGATTGAGAAGGATAGCGGAGGGATAGAGGAGGGAAAAAGGTTTGCATTTATATAGCACATGTTACCCCTGATGGGGTGTTGAGAAGCACTTTTTATGGCGAGTAGCACGTTACTCCGGAACCCATAAAGGATTAGCGGTGAATTAGTATAGTGAAATATGAAAGTGGATTGGCGAAGAGTGAAGTGGCATAGAGTGGAGCAGTGTTGTAGGATAGAGTGGAGTATAGTGGCATGGAGTGGTGTAGAGGGAATTGATTAGAATGGAGTAGTGTCGTAGAGTGGCATAAAGAGGAATAGAGTATTGTACAATGCCATAGAGTGGGGTAGAGTTTAATGGAGTAGAGCGCAGTGGAGTGTCACAAAGTGAACTACTGTGAAGTGGTGTAAATTACAGCGGTGCAGAGTAGATTTACGTAGTGTATTGGCTTTGGGTAAAGGGGTGTAGAGTCCATTGACGTAGAGTGCAGTGACATAGAGTGTTGCAGAGTAGATTGCAGTGGCGTAGAGTGCAATGGCGGGAAGTGGCACAGAGTGGAGTAGAGTGGCATAGAGTGCAGTCGAGTAGATTGCAGTGACAGTAGAATGTTTTAGAGTAAAGTGGTCCAGGGTAGAGTGTAGTGGTGTAGAGTGAGGTGGAGTGCAGTGGTGCAGCATAGATTGGAGTGGCATAGTGTTGAGTGATGTAGTTCAAAGTGGCATTGAGTGCAGTGGCATAGAATGCATCTAGGTAGAGTGATGAAGAGTGGAGTGGCATAAAGTGGAGTGGTATAGAGTGGAGTGGAGTGGAGTGGCGTGGCGTGGAGTGTCGTAGAGTGGTGTTGAGCTCACCGGTGGAGAGTGCAGTCTTGCAGAGTAGAGTGTCGTAGGATGCAGTGTTATAAAGTGCAATGGCATAGAATCATTGGCGTAGAGTTGAGTGGTGCACAGGATAGTGGTGCATAGTAGAGTGGGGTAGAGTGCACTGGCATAGAGTAGAGAGGCGTGAAGTGGTGTAGAGTGTTGTGTCAGAGGGAGTAGCATAGAGTGCAGCACTGTGGTGCATAGTAGCGTGCAGTTGGGCAGGGTAGAGTGAGGCAGAGAGCAGTGGCGCAGAGTAAAGTGCAATGGTGTAGAGTGGCATAGAGTGCATTGGCATAGAGTGTTGTAGAATATAGTAAAGTACAGCACAGTGGTGTGGAGTAGATTGGTTTTAACCCCTTCGCCGCAAAGCTAATTCCCCCGTGACGCGGGGGGAGGGGGGCCGCGTGCGGCACCCATGACGAGCTCAGCTTGTCCTGAGGCGCAGTGGAGCTGTGCTCATGACGAGCTTAGCTTGTCATGACTCCGCCCACTTAATGGAACGCCTCGCACAGGAAGGGAATTATCCGGCCGTTATGACGAGCTCAGCTCGTCATGAGCACAACTCCACTGTGCCTCATGACGAGCTGAGCTTGTCATGAGCGTCGAAGGAGTTAAGGAAAGTGGGGTGAAGTGGCACAGGGTAGATTGTGGTGGCGCAGATTGTTTCCAAGAAGAGTGAAGTGGCGAAGAGCGCAGTGGCATACAGTAAAGTAAAGTAAAGTCCACATTTGTAAAGCGCACAATCACCCGTAAGGGTCTCTAGGCGCTGGGGGCCGTCGGGAAGATTAAGCGAGCTATTACCCAGAGTCACATGGTGCTGGGCTAACCTGCCGCCGGAGCCGGGGATCGAACCGTGGTCCCCAGATTCCAGCGTCAGTCGCCCTGGCCGCGGCGCCACACCTCTCTCTCCCTCTTAAAGTTCCATAGAGTGCAGAAGTGCAGAGTAGAGTAGAGTGGTTTGGCGTAGAGTGCTGTGGTGCATATTGGAGTAGTGTGGGGTAGAGTGCATTGGTGTAGAGTGGAGTGGTGCAAAGTAGAGTGCAGTGACAGTGTGGAGTCGTGCAGAGTACAGTGAAGCAGTGCGGAGTGGTGCAGAGTAGATTGCAGTGTCATGAAGTGGTGCTGAGAGGAGTAGGGTAAAGTGCAGTATGCATGGATTGTTAGCGCACTGCCATTACATACAACACATCTTCAATTGAAATGACCATAACATTTGAAAAGACATAAAGTGTTAATGATAAAAGTATACAGTGCACAAATGATAATGTGTGGAAATGCCATCACCTAGTGATTTGTTTTGATAGTATTAAAATGTTTGTTTCCACCACACTTAAGAATTATCAAAAAATGTGCTTCATTTGTGCTTTCCATTTTCATAAATACCTGGACAGTTCATTTACAGACATTAAACAAATTGTGCTAGAAAAAAATGTACATCATGCAGCAAACCCCCAGTAGCCAGCATGATTGTCACACAAATCCTCTCACTTTGAAGTTAGAGAAAGAAAAGGACATACCAAGCTTCCTGGGAGACCGAGCCTGACATTTGGCCTCTGTCTTTGAATGCACAGTCAATGTGGTCTGTTTATAGAAATTCAGTACTGGTGGTAGAATACAGTAAATAGGGTTTAGTAAAGAGAAGGGACAAATTCAAACTGGGCAGCTTAAAACAAATAAAGCCAGCAAATAGAAAGCAAGCAAATGTGAGTTACTAAGCACAAAGTCAATAGTAAGCAAATGGTGGACAGCATTCCCAGGGAAGCTTTCAGAATGTCACCAAGATGTCTTTGGCAAACCAGAAAGCTGCTCTGTCTGGTAGACTTCGACCTAAAAATGACCTGGGGTTACTGCAACTTCTCGATACGAGGTCAGTATCAACACAACCTCTAGCAAATTTGTAAATGACTCCAAATCTTAATTTTCCTCCATTTTCACAACTAAAATACCCATGTTTTATTTTTAAATCTTCATTGCCTTGATTTAAGCCTAGATTTCTGCCTAGGATTTTCTCATCAAAACTCATCTGCAGAGTTGATGTTGTATCATTGTGGAACACAGCTTTGTTTTCACCAGCATTATTTTCAAAGTTCAACATTTGCAGTGGTGATAGGGCACAGAGAAACACGGCAATATGTGTGCTCTGTGTAAAGAAGAGAGCGAAAGAGAAAGTTCTTGTGAGAAACGAGCTGAGAGAGAGGTATGTGAGCACGAAAAGGCATCCAGTGTAAGGGAAGTTGTATGTGAGAAGTCACAATAAGTGGGCTTTATGAGGGAAAAGAGCACATGAAAGATATATACGTTTGTGAGATTAGCATTTCATCGAGAGATGAGGGTGTGTATGCATGTGATTGAAAATGAGGTGGTAAGAGATGTGTGAGACAGAAAAGAGGATCTTTGACAGACGCTTGTGAGGCGAGACTGAAAATATGTGACGGGGAGATGTGCTAAAGGAATGTATGAGGGAATAATAGAATGACAAGGAAGAGCACCATTTGTATGTGTGTTAAGCAAAGTGACAAGCCCCTCAGTGCAAAATTCTATTGGCTGAAAAGCCGGCAGACTTCTGAAACGCAAAAATTACATGTAATTACTCACCCTTTGCCTTTTTAGGACTGGTGGAATCCAAGCTCTTTTGATTTTACTAAAATTTTATCTGTAATATACTTGTAGGTGCTTTTAGTCCTCTTGTATTTTAGACTGTTTCCTCCACCCATAAGAACCTGCAGCATAGTGCATCTTCTCTGCCACTGGCTAACTTCACTCTGAATGACTGCATCCTGCTCTTTCAGAAGGAACACATCCACACACAAAGTAGTTTCCTTCAGTGCCAGACATTTTATGGCAGAATGTGCTTTTTCAGATCAAAATATTTTTGCTTTTAGCCACTGTTTAATAATATTTGCGAGGGGTAGTCCCCTCATTCAACCGTGCATTTGTAGAAACTCCATAACAAAACAAAATAAACATTGGCAAAGCTAAAAGGCTAGCATTCAAGGCCAGACAAATTGGGTCTACCAATACTTGATTTCCTTTTAGGCAATGGAAGTGTTAAACAGTTGAGCGGGTAAGAAGGTAGAAATAGCCTATTACATGTAGAGGGCAGCATAATACTGCTAATGGGCTAACAATAACACTCCCTGGAAAAATAAACCTGCATGCTTCATAGTCCTTATTTACCAGAACAATGCAAGTGGCAGAAGCTGAACGTGTCAGAAGAAACAACACGAATCAAAAAACAATGTGCTCGCACCCATTTTCCTGAGCCCATTCCTGGGCTAGGGGTTGGTATGATTTAGGTAGAGCTGCACTGTGGTTAACCAGTGGCTTTAGTGCCTCTTGTCAGTAGTCTGTAAAATGCTCCTTGGCCAGTGAGCCTTTGGTGATGTGTGTCTATAGCAAGGTTACATCAAAGAACTAGTTAGGAATTGCCATATTACGTTCTTCATTTATGTCTATTTTTACTGTTCCCGTTTTTGTGGTCCTAGGAAATTGCACACAAAAAAAAAAATATATATATATATATAGTCGCTCTGAGCAGTGACACAGCTGCGTGTCCTTGTGCAGGTGCAGACAAAATCACACGCCTTTGCACAAACATGCCTACGTCGACGCCACTCGTGACACATGGCCTGATGTCTAAGTACATTGTGTCTTTGTCCCAGTCAGGCTATAGATCTGCAGTGTCCACCTTCGAAGGTCTCTACAGTTACAGTGCCATCATTGGAGGACTGTCTGTGACGATGCCTAGTAAGTTTTTGTAATGTCGTCACTTTATGGAACTACTGAAACTGACCTTCCAGGTTTAAGCAAACATTGGCAACACCAATAGGCCTCGTCTTTGTGACCAATTAGCATTGCAACGGTTTTTAGCCACGCTAAACTCCTTGATTCGGTGCAGTGTGGCTAAAGATAAAAAATGTTTTAAAAACCTTGACAACTTCGCCTGAGGTCATTTGTAGCTGTATGCACCACATATGAGCATGCCTACAAAACGACTCATGCGTTTCTTTTCTTTGAAGTTACCGATCCGAATTGGATCAGTAATTAAAAACAAACTAAAACGTTCAAAAGCTTCTTAACCCCTTGGTTGCGGCGGTAATTCTGCAGCGGCGCTGGGGTGTAAGGGGGTCCTGGGGGGAGGGGGGTCCGCGCGGCGCTGCCATGCTCGTGACGGAATCACTCCGTCACGAACCACGGGTGCGCTGTGCTTGTGACGGAGTGGATCCTTCATGGCCCCGCCCGCTCAATAGAACGCCCGCACAGGCGCGGAATTTCTGCAGCGTGGGCGGCCGCACCGTGACGGAACCACTCCGTCACCAGCACACCGCGTCCGTCACGAGCACGGAAGAGGTTAAAAAAAATAAAATAAAAAATAAGCCAGGCGAGATGCGACATGGAGGGTGCGGGTGCTGGGAAGCCATGGGGAGAAGCACTCAGGCAAGTGCAACAAGGAGGGAAGCCGGTGACAGAGCAACGCCAGGGAAGATAAATACAAGAGGGTCAGCTCAAAAATACACGCACTATCTGCTCCACACGAGAAAAAAAAGTAGGGCCTAAAAAGCAAGCAGAGGTGCCAGCCAATCAAGAAGATTGGAAAGAAGTGGTGCTCCATAGCAGGGGCAAACACAAGATTGACAAGCTGGCACACGAATCAGAAGCAGGTAAATGAGTGACAAGGAAAGCCAATCAATGGTAAGCAGTGGGTGGACTCCAAGTGCATCTTGTTGTTGGTGAGCCTTAGTATGCCTCACAACAGACAGTATATGCGCTGTCTATTATGCTCGACCTAAAAAGAACCCCTCTGTCATATTGGTATTTAGAACCAGTGTCCCTATCACTTATCCTGTTATATTTTTTTGCTTGAGGTTAACTACACTATTGCTCCCGGGACCATTCAAAAGGCCGAGATTGACAAGTAGGTATTAAACTGCTGTAGTGCATTCCTGTCTGGAGTTCACTGAAGGTTAAACTCTACTGGAAGTGGGGTCTGGTGTACCCCTCACAAATCTAAAGAGATGACTAACTCATGCAGGTTTTCTGAAGCAGCGGTACATGACTGAAGTTCCCTAAAGCATACTGCTTACCCCAGGATTGGCACGTTCATAGATTCCATTCTTGTATCATTCCCCGACATCAGAATGGTCTTGATCGAGCTCCCATTGGGGACAGTCCGATAGCGTTTGACTGAGTGAGTTGGCTTGATCATTCTGCCGTCCGGGAAGATGCTTCACAGGAATGTCCACGCAACGGGAGATGGCCCAGTCCCACAGTCTCTTGTTTCACAATTTAAATATTGATGTTGTGTTGTCTGTTCTTATGAGAACTGTTTCACCTGCCAGCCTTGGAAGAAATGCTCAAGTTGTATAGCCAGGAGCTGTACAATGTTAATGTGGAGCTTATTTTCTTCGCTTGACTAGGATCCTCTGTCGAAATTTCCTGCATGTGAGCTCCCCAGCCCTCCACTGGGGCATCTGTTGTATCACTCTGTCCGATGTATGATGGAAGGGAAGCGGTGCATTGAGATTCGTTGGGATCTGCTAGCATGCCACACTTGCTTCAGACGCCATGTGACCTGGATTATGTCATTCAAGGAGTCATGCATTTGTTTCCATTGGCAGTCCAGTTCTTGTTGGATGAGCCTCATCAGGAGTCTGCATTAGGGTTAAAGATATATTTGTGCAGGGGATGCCTGAGAAGGGTATTGCAGGTCGGCTGCAGCACATATTTGCGCAAGGGACACCTTAGAATGGTACTGCAGGTGGGCTGCAGCACATATTTGACCAAGGGATGCCTCCCTTAGAAGGGTACTGAAGGTCGGCTGCAGCACATATTTGTGAAAGAGATGCTGGAGAAGAGTATTGCAGGTCGGCGGCAGCACATATTTGTACAAGGGATGCCTGAGAAGGGTACTGCAGGTCGGCTGCAGCACATATTTGCGCAAGGGATGCCTGAGAAGGGTACTGCAGGTCGGCTGCAGCACATATTTGCGCAAGGGATGCCTGAGAAGGGTACTGCAGGTCGGATGCAGCTCATATTTGAGCAAGGGATGCCTTAGAAGGGTACTGCAAGTCAGACCGCTGCAGCATATATTGGCAGAAGAGATACATTAGAACAACTGCAAGTAGATGGCAGGGTATTGGTATAGTACACTTGAGCAAAAAGGGTTACCCATTCCTATTGGGTAGATACTGAAAGACGGGCTATTATGGTAACAGGACCAACAATGGTGCTTATAAATTAATGCAGCAGCACATCTGTACGAAAACAACAGTACTATGTGCATAGGAAAGTATTTTTAGTGAAGTAGGTAAAATTTGTGAAGAAAGTTCACTCGTCGACGTTGCCAACGACTCCGTCGTCGAAATCGTCAAAGGTACAGTCTACGTCTGCTCCTTCCATTCTGGCTCCGTCAACGGGCTCGTCGACGGTGATTTCCTCATCTCCGGCGCTGACGCTTCAGGGTTCCGTGTCAACGACTTCGACGCCAGGGTTCTGCGTCGACGACGTTGGGCTTTGTCGTCGACGAGGATGGCGACGATGGTGATGACGGCAACCACATCTACAACGACGACAACTGTCTCAACGACGGCTGCATCCACGACATCCATATCTTCGTCGACGACTCTTTCTTCATCGACGATGAGGGAAAAAATTGCCATTACTATTAGAAAGCGTCAGATTACACCAGACATGACTTCCCTCCTGGAGGGTGACTCCTCTACCTCCTGCACTCCTCCTCGAAGAGGTTCTGAAGAGGATGAAGGACCATAAGGCTATGCGGATAGCCCTTCGCAGTTACACATCAAGTGCCAGGACACAGACTCTGATGGGGAATACATGGAGGAACAGCAATCTGATCCTCCTTTAGATTATCAAGAGGACTACCAACAGGAGATGGTCTCTATGCCTTCCTCCCTACTAACAGACTTGCAGTTTATGCTGTTGGACTATAGACGGAGATTCCCAACACAATCTCCGGCTCCAGTTGTGGTGCCAGTTACAGCTGTTCGGCCTGCATTGCCCTCTATTGCCAATGCCTCAACCACTGCCCGTGGCTCAGGATGCGCCACTAATAGTCCCTCTTATTCAGGATGATACCTCTGATGAGGACCAGGGCAACGTCACTATACCAGATGCAGGGTGGGAAGACTTATCTAATTCCTGATCCTGATCATGCTTCCCCTTCACCAGCGCCTGTTGATTCTCTCCCTGGAGATATAGGGGGTTTCCATAATTTAATGGAAGGGGCCGCTAAGAGATTTGAACTGCCCATGCCTACGGTGCAGTCAGAATGTTTCCTCAATCAATCAATCAAGACATTTGTTAAGTGGGAGTGGCGGGAGGTGCTGCTACTGCTCGAACTGCCAGGTCTTGAGTAGCCTCCTGAAGGTTAGTAGGTCTTTGGTCTGCCGTAGGAGGATGGGGAGGGTGTTCCAGGACTTGGCGGCAAGGTAGGAGAATGATCTGACGCCGGTGGTCGCTCTCCTGATGCAGGGAACGGTGGCAAGGGCGAGATCGGTGGAGTGGAGCTGGCGGTTCGGGGTGTAGAAAGTGAGCAGTTTGTTGAGGTATGCTGGTCCAGTGTTGTGGAGAACTTTGTGTGTGTGGGTGAGGAGCTTGAAGGTGATCCTCTTGTTGACAGGAAGCCAGTACCGGTCTCTCAGGTGGGGTGTGATGTGGCTGTGGCCAGGCATTTTGAGGATCAGGCGGGCAGAGGCGTTCTGTATGCATTGCAGTCGTTTCAGCAGTTTGGCTGGGGCTCCCGCGTCGAGGGCGTTTCCGTAGTCCAGTCTGCTGCTGACGAGGGCCAGGGTGACTGTTCTTCTAGTGTTGGTGGGGATCCACCTGTAGATCTTTCGGCGCATGCGAAAGGTGTTGAAACAGGAGGATGACATGGCGTTGACTTGCTTGGTCATGGAGAAGACTTCAAGGAGCCTTACAAAAAATCAGTTCGATCCATTCCAATAGTTGGTCACGTCTGGGATGAGGGTTTGAAAGTGATGCAGAGTACAGCCACGGTGATTCCGGTACTGCCTCGCCTTGAGAAGAAATATAAGGCGCCTCACGATATCCCGGCCTGCCTGGTCAGTCAGCCTAAACCGGACTCTGTCATCTCTCAGGCTGCCCAAAGAAAGTCCAGGATTCCTTCTGCTCCCCACACAACACCTCCAGATAAAGAGGGTAGACGCCTCGATAACGCGGGCAAGAGGTTTTCCTCCATGTCCAGCCTGTTGGTCAGGGCTGCGAACGCCTTAGCGATACTTGGACGCTATGATCGTCAGATGTAATGTGACCTTTCTCCCTATCTGGATCAATTGCCGGAGATTGCGAAAGTGGAAGCGAAGAGGATTCTTCAACAGGGAGAAAAAAAAAATCTTCTTAAGTAATTGATTGTGTAATGGACATTGCAATGACGGCATTCCGCTCCCTTGCGGGCGCTGCTGTCCTTCTCCAAGGCTGGCTGCGGACTACATTGTTTCGTCCTGAGGTCCAAAACAAAATCTTGGATCTTCCCTTTGATGGGGAGGCGCTCTTTGGAAAACATACTGATGATGCGCTCCAGGACATTAAGAAAGGCACGGGAACCGCAAAATCCTTAAGGACTCCTTCCGTGGAGCCAGAGGTAGAGGTAATGCTACATACAGAGGAGGATACCAGCAACAACGGTATTCTTCATATGGATCAACCTCCCAATCTTCCCGGCCGAATTATAACTAGGGGCAAAATCAATCATTCTCTTTCTCAAGATCTAACAGAGGAAGACAAGGACACCAGGGGAGGGACTCCTCTAAGTGTCAATAGCGGCTTGCTGGCTCTTACTACTGTCCCTTCTCCTCCTGTAACACCAATGGGAGGCAGAATTTCAAATTACTTCCACAGCTGGCAGCAAATCACATCGGATCGTTGGGTTCTAAAGATCATTCAATGCCTCCATACTCTGGAATTTGTCCATGCACCACCTTCCAAACCCCCTCGTGCCACTTTGTCAAAACAGCTCCGTCTTCTACAGTTAGAAGTCCATCAATTGCTCCTGAAAGGGGCGATAGAGCCGGTTCCTCTCTCTCAGTGGGGAGAGGGTTTCTACTCCTGGTTCTTCCTGGTACGTCTGACTTTAGAGAAGTGGCGCCCTATTCTAGAACTGATGGAGCTCAACACCTATCTCATCAAACAATCATTTCAAATGGTTTCTCTGCAGGATATCCTTCGTCTGCTCTACTCAGGAGATTACATGGCCACATTGGATCTAGAGGAAGCCTACTTTCACGTACCCATCCATCCAGCCCACAGGAGGTTCCTTCACTTCACAGGAGCCAAGAGCCACTTTCATTTCAAGGTCCTACCTTTTGGAGTCGATCTGCGCTGCGGATCTTTACAAAAGCTTTTCTACGAAAACCACAGCATCAGGTCTTCCCTTATCTGGACGACTGGTTGCTGAAGGCTTCTACCAAGCACACGGCAGAAGAATCAGTCACGGCATGCATACGCCTTTTCGACAATCTCGGGCTGACTCTCAACACAGAAAAGTCGACTCTCTGTCCATCCAGAACAGCCCGATTCCTTGGAGCCATTCTGGACATGTCCATCAAAAAAGCTTTTCTGACCCTGGAAAGGCATGAAAAGCTGATGGCCATGGCTCGTCTACTATTAAAAAGAGTCACTTTCAGTTCACCTCTGCAAGTCCCTCCTAGGGTCCAGTTCCTCCTGCATTCCTCACTGCAGGTTAGCGGATGCGTCCTCTCCAGAAGGAGTTGGACCTGCAGTGGCGCCAAGTCGACGGATCTTTCGAAGACAAGATCTTTGTTACTGTGTCCATGAGGGATGCCGCATCATGGTGGACGAACGAGGAAAACATTCCTCAAGGCCCCTCCTTCAGGATTACCCCAGCTCCTCAAATAATTACTACAGACGCCTCGCTGGAGGACTGGGAAGCAGTCTTGATAGACCTCCATGTAAGCCGCCGTTGACTGCCCCAACATAGTCTTCTACATATCAATCTACTGGAGCTCAGAGCGATTCGCCTGGCCTTGCAGGCTTTTCTTCCGCAAATACAGGAGTCTGCAGTTCTAGTACGTACAGACAATACGATGGCCATGCATCATATTAACAAGGAATGCAGCATTAGATCTCGTCTTTTGTCACAAGAAGCCCAGACAATTTGGGAATGGGTGATCCAGCAGGGGATTTTGCTCAAAGCTGAGCCCCTTCCAGGCGTTCTCAACGAGATAGCGGACACGCTGACCAGACTGAAATTGGTCAGCCATGAATGGGAACTAGAGTAGTCCACTCTGGAAGAGGTTTTTCGCCTATGGGGAAGTCCTTCCATAGACTTCTTTGCCACGCCGGAGAATAAGAAATGCTGATTTTACGCAAGCAAGCTTCACCATCCGGGATCATTGGGGAATGCGCTTTCAATGGCCTGGTCAGGCGCATTTGTTTAATCTTTTGCCCCCATTCCACTGATCCCCAGGCTTCTCAGGAAGCTCAAAGTGGAACCTTGCAAAATGATTGTGATAGCGCCTGCATTGCCCCGACAGTTTTGGTTCACAGAGCTGCATCTTCTCTCCCTGGACCTTCCTCTTTCGTTGCAGCCGATACTTTCGCTGCTCACAATGTCCCATGGCCAGGTATGTCACCCGGATCCTCAATCCCTGCAGTTGTTGGCATGTCTCCTGAGCAAAGAGAATTTCTTGGTTTGACCCTTTCAACAGAATGTAGAGATGTACTTTCTCAGGCACGAGCCCCAAGTACCAACAAGACATACAAGTTGAAGTGGAAGCGTTTCTGCATTTGGTGCCAAAAAGAGGGTATCCATCCTCTTTCTTCTGAAACGCATGAAGTTCTTCCTTACATTCTTTCTTTGGCAAAAGCGTGGCTGCCTCACTCATCCATCAAAGTTCATCTTGCCGCCATCTCTTGCTTCAAACGCACATCTTCTGGTCCTTCCTTTTGGTCGGCAAGGATAATTAAAGAGTTTCTCAAAGGCCTTTACAGAGTCTTCCCTCCAGTCAGGCCTCCGCCTCCTCTTTGGCACCTTAACTTGGTTCTCACCCAGCTCATGAAGCATCCCTTCGAACCTATTCACCGGGCGGATTTGAAATTCCTCACCTGGAACGTTGGCTCTTCTGTTAGCCTTGACTTCAGCTAGGAGAGTGGGTGATTTGCAGGCTCTCACCATTCAGGAACCTTTTCTTCAGTTTAAAAAGGGTGCAGTGATCCTCCGTACCAACCCAAAGTAAATACCGAAAGTGCCTTCAGACTTTCATTTGAATGAGCCGGTCATACTCAAAACTTTTTCCCCTCAACCTACTACTCCAGCAGAAAAGGCACTCCACTCACTGGACATTCATAGGTGCTTAAAATTCTATCTACAACGTACTAAAGACTTCAGAAAGTCTCCTCAACTGTTTGTGTCTTTTAGCGCCCCTCGTAAGGGGTTTCCCCTTTTCAAGCAGGGGATTGCTTGTTGTATTACAGCACTATCCAGTATTGTCACAGAGCAGCGGGTAACCCCAAGCAGGGGATTGCTTGTTGGATTACCAGCACTACCCAGTATTGTCACAGAGAAGAAGGTCGGGTCCGTGCTCACTCCACGAGGGCGATTTCTTCTTCAACAGCCCTCTTTGCCGGAGTTCCTATCCGGGAGATCTGCAGAGCAGCGACCTGGAGCAGTACATTTACAAGACATTCCTGCCTGGATTCTTCAGCGCAGTGACACAGTGGTTGGCCAGGCAGTCCTGAGAAACCTCTTTCAGTAGTGGTGAGCTTTCCCTTTCATCCCTCCTTCCATTTTACTGTTTTTCAGCTCTTGGCACATTTTTTAACCTTGTGTGTTTATAATTACTAATGTTTCTAAGAATATTTATTGACCATTAAAGTTGTCTTTATGGTGAATTGGCTCTTGCTTTGTTCTTGGTTTTATAACGATCATGGTTCTAAAAATGTGCTCATAACTGCTAGCTACTCTGATACAAGCATGGGAATCTATGAAAGTTCCAATACTGGAGTAAGAAAGCAAGTTACTTACCTGTAACTTTGGTTCTCCAGTATTGGAAACGTTCATAGATTCCCATGCGACCCACCCTCCTCCCCTTGGAAAGCTCGGCCTTCAGCACCGTGGTTACACAACGGCTACGAAAATCTGAGGCTCTGAGCTTCTCTCAGGAGGGTTGTAAGGGGTGAGGCTGATCTGATTGGTTTTTCACTTTATTTGGTCTCTTGTACAAAACGAGGTGGATATGTTACAAAACTAGAATGGGCTAAGGCCTACTTTCTGTTTTGGTAATAGTTTCTATTGCTATTTTATGTATACCGGGGACTCCCATTCCGACGACTGGGAATGATACAAGCATGGGAATCTATGAAAGTTTCCAATACTGGAGAACCAAAGTTATAGCTAAGTAACTTGTTTTCTTCTAGAAGTATATGTGTAAGCAGGGGGTTAAGATTTGCCAACCTACTTCACTAAAAAATACTTTCCTATGCACATAGTACTGTTGTTTTCGTACAGATGTGCTGCTGCATAAATTTGTAAGTACCATTGTTGGTCCTGTTACCATAATAGCCCGTCTTTCAGTATCTACCCAACAGGAATGGGTAACCCTTTTTGCTCAAGTGTACTATACCAATACTCTGCCATCTACTTGCAGTTGGTCTAATGTATCTTTTCTGCCAATATATGCTGCAGCTGTCTGACTTGCAGTACCCTTCTAAGGCATCCCTTGCTCAAATATGTGCTGCATCCGACCTGCAGTACCCTTCTCAGGCATCCCTTGCGCAAATATGTGCTGTGGCCGACCTGCAGTACCCTTCTCAGGCATCCCTTGTGCAAATATGTGCTGCCGCCGACCTGCAGTACTCTTCTCCGGTATCCCTTTCACAAATATATGCTGCAGCCGACCTTCAGTACCCTTCTAAGGGAGGCATCCCTTGGTCAAATATGTGCTGCAGCCGAGCTGCAGTACCCTTCTAAAGCATCCCTTGGTCAAATATGTGCTGCAGCCGAGCTGCAGTACCCTTCTAAGGCATCTCGTGTGCAAGTTTGTGTTTCAGCCGACCTGCAGTACCCTCCTAAGGCATCCCTTGTGCAAATATGTGCTGCAGCCGCCATGGAGTACCCTTCTAAGGCATCCCCTGCACAAATATATCTTTAACCCTAATGCAGACTCCTGATGAGGCTCATCCAACAAGAACTGGACTGCCAATGGAAACAAATGCATGACTCCTTGAATGACATAATCCAGGTCACATGGCGTCTGAAGCAAGTGTGGCATGCTTGCAGATCCCAATGAATCTCAATGCACCGCTTCCCTTCCATCATACATCGGACAAAGTGATGCAACAGATGCCCCAGTGGAGGGTTGGGGAGCTCACATGCAGGAAATCTCGACAGAGAATCCTAGTCAAGCGAAGAAAATAAGCTCCACATTAACATTGTGCAGCTCCTGGCTATACAACTTGAGCATTTATTTCAAGGCTGGCAGGTCAAACAGTTCTCATAACAACAGACAACACAACATCAATATTTTACATTGTGAAACAAGAGACTGTGGGACTGGGCCATCTCCTGTTGCGTGGACATTCCTGTGAAGCATCTTCCTGAACGGCAGAACGATCAAGCCAACTCACTCAGTCAAACGCTATCGGACTGTCACGAATGGGAGCTCGATCAAGACCAAGTGGATTACATATTCCACAAATCGGGTCATCCCACATTGGATTTGTTTGCCAAAATGAGAAATGCCTGAATTAAACCAGCAGCCTTTGGCAATCACGGACTAAGAGCAATGCTTTTTTGATCAGATGGTCCAGCGTCTTTGCCTATACTTTTTCCCCCATTTCCCCTGATCCCCGTGGTCCTATGGAAAGAGAAAACTGGCATTCGCACTATGGTTCTCATTGCCATAGCCTGGCCTCGCCAGTACTGGTTCACAGAACTCCTGAATCTCTGGGCACGCCCTTCAGTACCATTGGAGATGCATCCCAAGCTACTCTCCAGGCACAACATAGACATTCTACACCACAACCTCCTGTGATTTAGCCTGACAGCATGATAACTGACAACCTACAATAGGCTCATCTTGGTCTCTCAGCAGAATGTGGCAATATCCTGGTGCAAGCCCGAATGCAGGCTACCACAAGAACCTATATTGGCAAATGGAAACGTGTTTGTGTTTGGTGCAAGACCAAAGTATTCCATCCAGTGACAATAACACTTAATCAGATACTTCCTAATTTAGAGAACCTGGCAAAAGATGGTCTAAAATACTCCTCGGAATAAGTTCATCTGGCAGCAATCTCACAGTTTTGGTAGAACATGAAGACAACTCAGCCATTCTTTTCTTACAGAGAATCATTTTTTTTTTTTTACTTTATTTTTCAGTAAAGATTAACAACATAGTTCTCCCCAAAATTGGCCTCTGTAGAAAGAAAATACATGTGTACATTGTTCGTTACCCCAATACGGCCCCAGAAGGTGCAGATATCATATCAAACATAAGAGTCAAATCTTCGGGATGCAAATTAAATCATAACACTGACAGTATGGAACATTGTGCGTATTCAGCAGGGTATTACCCCAACACCATTCCTCCCTCCCCACCCCCACCCCCACCCTCCTCACCCTCACATCCCGACTCCCCAGGGGAGAACAATTCGGCACTAGTTGCATCCGAATCGCTGCAGACTGACCCCACAGCGCACATCATACGCCAGGCAAGCAAGTCCTCCTGCAGCCGCTTATCCCTGCGTGTACTTCTCCTCAGCTAATGTCCATTTCCCAACATCCCGAAGCCATAATGACATAGCAGGGGCCCTCTGTCCCATCCAAGTGATAGCCACTCGTCGCCTTGCCAACACCAAGAGTAGCTGCAACATTTTGTAGGATAAGTTCCTCTTTTTAGGTTTGGGGACCAGGGCCAGTAAACAATGAAGCGGGGTCAGGGCAATATGAAGGCTCGTGACCCTTCGGATGTGGTCCACCACCGCCTTCCAGAAGTCCCCGACCAGCGGGCACTCCCAGGCCAGATGGAGAAAGCCGGCTCTTACCGTACCGCATCTAGGACAGGCATCCGTTTTTTCTGCGGCGATGCGGTGCAAGGCAACTGGAGTCATGTAAGCGCGATGCACAAAATTAAAATGAATCAGTTTGAATTGTGCATTACACGACACTTTCCGAGTAAGGGTCCCTATTCGTTTACGTTGTCCCGGGTCTAGGGCGACCCCCAGATCCGCCGCCCAAGACGGGGATATCGGAGGGGCCGAGTCACACCTCATAGCCGTATATAACAGTGTAATCAGTCGTCGCCCCCTGCCACAAGACAGAAGGATATTCAGAGTGTGGGACACCTGGGGCGCCTCCGGATACTGTGGCCATGTCTCCCTCGCCATGTCTTGTAGGCCTCTATAATGAAGATACTGTCCCCCAGTGAGTCCAAAGGCCTCCGTAGCCCTCTCCAGGGTCACGAAAGAGTCGTCTGGGTATAGGTCCGCCAGAGTCTCACAACCGCCCTCACGCCATTCCCGGAACGACATGTGTTCCTCCATCAATGTCACCGGCGCCAAAATCCATACCGGTAGCTCCCTATGAAAGGGGGCCCGCCTCAACATCCTTTCCACAAGTCGCTGCCAGATTCCCGGGGTGTGTCGAACTACATACGGCAGGGATTCGTCCGCTCCCGTGCCTTGCATCAGAGCCACTTCTTAAATTGCCTCCGCGGGCTCCTTAGATATAGTTTGTTGATCCATGATCAATTAGCCTTAGTCGTCGTCTCTTTTTTACGATATTGAATTCTCCCTCTGGCGTTCTCCCAATCTGAAAAAACGCGTTTTTCAGATTGGGAGAACGCCAGAGGGAGAATTCAATATCGTAAAAAAGAGACGACGACTAAGGCTAATTGATCAAGGATCAACAAACTATATCAAGGATCAACAAACTATATCTAAGGAGCCCGCGGAGGCAATTTAAGAAGTCACTTTCAACTATCTAATTCCTGCCCCACAAGTTTTCAGAAGCCGTTCAGATTTATTGTCTACACGGTCCTGAGGAGAATCCCCTCATTCTTGGGGATTCGAAACGCGTCGACCCTTCCCCCTCCCCCTTTAAGCCAATCAGTTGTAAATATTGAAAAACTGAAAATGTTTTGATGGCTTATTAGTTGATTATACTATAAGATAAGTTTTTCCCTTAATTGTCCCTTCCCCCTCTTTTTCTAAGCCAATCATGTGTAAATATTAAGAGTTTCAAATGTCTTTGATGGCTTATTGGTTGATTGTATAAAAAGATACGCATTGATCTTATTCGTGAGGGTACTTCCTGCCACAATTGATTAGGTACAGTGCAGGCATCCCCGAGCTCATACAACACTCTTCCTTTTCCTTTCTCCCTTTTGTTGTTTACATTCACGTATGATTGAGCGATTTTGTATGAAGTGGATTTTGAGTGGATCACTGTCTTTGTGTTTGGCTCACCCCCTTTTTTCACTACACACTTGTACATATTCACTTTAAAAGATTTTATTATTAGGAATTTCGTTGGGATTCTAACCATGCTGTAGGAGACCTGTTTTGATTGACAATTTACATGGTCTCTTTTTTGTGAAATGATATAAAATGCAACTAATCTTGAAAATATAAAAAAATTAAAAATTATTTTGAGATTTGCTTCGAGACTGAAAGAGTGGTCTATAGAAATGTGAGATTTGGTGATCATGTTCCTATATATTGCCTAAATTATTGAGCAGTACTGGCACTTGTTTTGTTGTTGATATACTGCGCTTAAGCCAAACCCTTTTTTGTTGTATACTATTCGTGCTGGAGTGGACTCCCTCCGAAGGATCCAGGCCAGCAAGCGGCCTGACTTGTCCCCTTCCCGGTGGAGATGCTGGCGATATTGGCCGAGGGTAAACTTATCCAACCGGGTAAGAATATCATGGACGCCCTCACGGGCCGCACGCTCAGAGTCCAGGTCCGACCCATCCGGCTCCGACAGGGATTGACAGTGGCGGAGGCGATCCTCAGCACACCCAAGATCTCGGAGCAACTGTCTCCGGACCCCGCAAGTCAGGCCCATACATGCGCCCCGTAAAACCGCCTTGAGAGCGTCCCATTTGGTCGCATAAGGCAAGTCACTGCCTCCCCAGTTCAAGTCTAAGTAGTTCTGTAGGGCCGTCTCCAGATATTCCCTACCCACTTGATCCTGCAGGAGGTCCCTCGGCATCCTCCAAGTCCGCGGGCGGGAGGACTGGTCCACCCGCTGTGCTACGCGCGTCACGGGCGAATGATCCGACAAAAACCGAGCCTGATGGGTGACCAATAAAACAAGGGATGCGTCGAGATTAGCAGCAAGGTCTCTATCGAGCCTACTATGTGTATTATGTGTCGGAATGTAACAAGTGTATAGTTTCAGCCCCGGGTTACCGAGGCGCCACACATCGACAGCACCCAGGTTATCCATCACCTCATGGAGACGAGCCATCATCCGCGGTTTCGTGCCCGCACGGGGAGGGTGCCTGTCCAGCATCGAATCCATCACACAATTAAAGTCCCCAAACCAGAGGAGGGGGGCGTCTAAATCTGAAACAATAAGCTCCTGGAGATTGGAGAAGAAGCTTGGGTCATCCACATTGGGTGCGTAGGAATTTAGCAACAGGAAATCCCTCCCATCCAGCTTTACCCTCAGAATCAAATACCTGCCCTCAATATCCGCCTCGGCGAACTGAACCGCAAGGGGAACCCTGGGTGCCACCCAGATCAGGACCCCCCGAGCATAGGTAGAGAAGGAGGAATGAAACACCTGACCCCTCCACTTCTTCGCCAGCTTAAGAGCCCCCTCCTCGTTCAGATGAGTTTCCTGCAAACATGCTACAGAAACTCCATGGCGCCGGAGAAAGGACAGTACCGTGTGTCTCTTAGTGCAGGTGCCCAGCCCACGCACGTTCCAAGTTAAAAATTTGAATCCCATAAGCACAGGCCACGCCCATCCGGGCAGCCAAACCTGGCATCTGCAAGCAGCCTCCCAGGGGTTCGAACAACAGTACACTCGATGCCAAAAACAGTTTCTCCCCACAACTCCCTCCAATCTCACAACCCCCCCCCCCCACCACTCAAACTCTAAAGAAACCCCCCCCCTCACCCACCCACGAGCAGGATGATAGCAACAACAAAACATGCTACCCCGCCCTCCCCTGGCCAGTGCCAGGACGTACACAGCCACCCCATACACCCCACACCACTCACACACTCAACAGCAACCAACCTCCCCCCCCCCCCAAGCCTCCACCGAACCCAGCAAAGGCTAGTTGTACTCTCCCCGGTGCGAACCAGTGCAATTCGGACCCCGTCCCACCATACAGCTCCCCCCCAACCCCCAACACATCCCTCACATATCAAAAATAATGATGAGGGCACTCTGAGTCATATAGTCATGAAGCGTCAAACGCTGTCGAAAGCTGTTATCAATCAGAAAAACAAACCAGGTACGGCCAGAAGTCATATCACCTCAGGATGAAACCGGCACCTCCAGCGACTTAGTCTCCCCAGTTTCCGGGATCCCAGGAGCAGTGAAGAGCGTGTCCTGTATCGTGTCCTGCAAAGTGTCGGGGACCAGGACCTCCTCAGGCCCAGACAGGCTTTGGAGCCCCCAACTCAGACTCATCCGGCAAAGGACCCAGGTGCATAACACCGTCTTCGCCCACCGTAATCCTAGGTTCCTCTGGGCCAGCTGAACCAGACCGGCGTCTCCGTCTGCTACGGCGTCTCCGTGACGGCCGTGTTCCCCATGTCTCACGGGTTCCCCCCTGCTCCCCGGGCGGTAGGTCGTCGCCCCTGATCTCCAGCCACTCCCAAACCTCAGCCGGGGATTCAAAAAGTGCACCTTCCCTTGCGAGAGTACTTTGAGCTTTGCGGGATACAACAGCATATACTGCAGTTTCATCTCGCGCAGTTTTCTTTTTACCCCCAAATAGGACTTCCTCTGTTCTTGGACTTGTTGGGTATAGTCGGGATAAAATGGACACTCGGCTGTTCTCGATGGTGAGATCCGCCGTCTCCCTCGCTGCCCGTAGAATGCAGTCGCGATCTTTATAGTTGAGGATTTTGGCGATCAAGGCTCGTGGGGGCTCCCCGGGGCACGGCGGCTGAACCAGAGCACGATGTGCTCGCTCGATGACAAAAATGTCTGAGAGGCCTTCCGGGCCCAGCGATGCTCGAATCCAGGTTTCCAAAAAGCGTTCAGCGTTCCCCGCCTCCAGTCGCTCCGGCACCCCAAGGACCCGTATGTTGCTCCGACAGGCCCTTCCCTCCGCATCCTCAGCCCTCTGCACCAAGGCCTGCGTCGCAGCCGTGAGGTGCGTGACTGTCTTTTTGAGAGTGGCCACCTCACCCTGCAGTTCCGCAATATTTCCCTCGGCATCAGTGACTTTGTCAGCAGCCTTTCGAAGGTCAGTTTGCAGCAATTTGACGTCTATGGAGACCGTCTCGATCTGCCGCTCTAGTGCGGTATGGGAGCCCTGTATGGCTTTCAACAACTCCGCTCGAGAGGGCTCTCCGGGTTCGCCCGCTCCGTCTTCTTGGCCCGATTGGCGCGTAATCCGCTGTGAGGGCAGCCCCTGTGTGGTGTATTGGGTGATGGTGTTTGGCTGCGTGGCACGCAACATTTTGTCTTTACACAGGTCCAAGGCCCAAAGCGCTCCGGGTGCCCCCTCGGGTGTAGGAGCACTGGACCCCCTCAGACCGCAAGTCCCAAGTGCCTCTCAGCCAATGAGTTCAAGCAGGCAGCAACTCAGGCCGACACACCGGGAACAAAGCGGCTACACCGCGTGGAATGGGTTCAATATCAAGGCCTCAACAGCCGCAGGTCAGTTAAACGGACTCACATCAGACACCGATCCCCTTCAGTGAGTGTCTCCTAGGATCAAGCAAGGCAGTGCGGGGGGGCCAGCACAGGCAACACCACTCACCGCAGCGTCCTCCGGGCCCTCAATCCGCTCCCAGCGGGGCCCTCAAGGTCACGGAGCAGCACCTCTCTCAGGGGCCGGATCGGTAAAAAACCCGCGCAGTTCAGTGGCCTCCCACCGCCACAGGAGGCACGTCGCCACAGCGGGACAGACCAGCAGACCACGGGCCAAGTCCCCTCCGTCGAGCAGAGCCCCGGGCCGTCCGCCGGGCACCAGAAGACCAGGATCGCTAGGGCCGCGAGGGTCTCACCCCAGCCACTGCAGGTATCTCCCTAGGCCTCCACCACCTATACAGACATGGCGGCGGCAGCGGCAAAGGCCTCCTCCACGGGCGCCGGTCGATACAGCCCTCCCGCAGCAGCAACCAGCAGTCTCCAGGCTCCGCCACACAAGCCGCAGACGGCAGCAGGCTCCGGTGCGGATATGGAAGCACCGAGCCCCCCGGGAGCCACGGGGGAGCAGGTTCGCCACGTCGTCGTCACCGTTGCCTAGGCCGCAGTCCCCGACCTAGCCAGAGGTCCGGGGCACACCCACATCGGCTTCCAGCACAGCTCTCCGTCCAGGGACTCACTGCCGTCACTCACAGGGGGGGGTCACTAGTGGGAGGGGGTCCTCCGACCACCGCCGCAACCGGTTTTGAGCTCCAACAGGATAATTATGCAGGATTTACAGGTTCTCAGGCCGGGAGCTTGCGGAGCTCACGTCCTACCAGCCATGCTACTTGGCCACGCCCCCTCTTACAGAGAATCATTAAGTACTTTATGAAGGGACTTTTCACAGTCTTCCTCCATATGACACCCAAGATCATTCAGTTTATTTTATGCATTTATGATCTTACTAATGACAGAATAAAGAATATTGATTTACTGATTGACACCCACAAGTACTCTGGGAACTAAGTACTGTTGTCAGCCAACTCATGTTTCCTCTGTTTAAACCATTTCATAAAGCACATTTGAGGTTCCTTTCTGGAAATGATTCCTTCCCTTGGCGCTTACGCCAGTGCGCAGAGTAGAAGAAATGCATGCATTTACTGTAGAAGGACACTACCTTTTTGTTTCACTATGGACAAAGTCATTTAAGGGCACAAATCCAAGTTCATTCCTAAGTACCTACTGACTTCCATCAGTTGGCTCTTCTTTCAGTTGTCACAAAAGCTTTGAGGTTTTGAGCTGCTGATCTGGACGAGGATGTTCTGAGAAAAACAGAGGCTATGTGTCTTTAAGTTGTCCAGGGAGTGCCTCTTCCATGATTTACAAACTTTTATAGAACTTTGAGGCTTAAGAAGTAGAAACTCAAGTCTGATACAAGTTATCTTCGAAGACCGAGATCTGACTTCACCTCCTGTAAGGGAGTGACTACCTAGGAACATTGTCAGACTGTGAAACGTCGTGTACTTACTTTATGTTAAGACAGCACCTTAAGAGAGGGCTGAAGCTGTTAATCTGATTCATGCTGTTTTTTTATTCTGGGCATTTGCATGATTTAAATAGAAATATAGTGCTCTTAGAACCAAGCTGTACCTCATTACGTTAGTGGACTTCTTGCTAATGTGGAACAATACTAAGGGCTTCTTTAGATGAAGAATGATGCATGAGTACTGTCATGAGTGATCTCGTCGAATTGAACCCCATTGGGATTAGGTTTAGAAGTCATTTTAGAGGGAACTCCGGGTCTATTAGGTTCCAATGCCGTCTTCAAGTTTTGTATCCGTATTTATTTGTTATGCGCAGTAAGTACCAGGAAACAAATGGAGGCTCAAGATACAAGGAGAGGAGTGGTAGGGGGTAAAGAGGAGATGAGGAAAGGGAACAACAGAAATAAAATCGATGAATGGACAAAAAAGACATATCTCAAAGTTCAGATGTAAATTAGGTATCAGGCGAGATATTGTTTGGAATGTTTTTTTCCCTGGGCAATTTGATGCCCTTAAGTGTCAAGGCATTTCTGTAAAAAGAGGGAGCGGGCATTGTTCCATAGATCTTTCCCGCTGTGGTGAGGCATTTCTCACCATGTCTTTGCCATTTGGAGGTGATGGGTTCGGTGTTTTTTTGGAAGGGAGGTTTCTAACGGTCTGGGTTGGTACGAAAAAGTCTGTGAGGTACTTGAGAGGGGGCATTTCTAATGTGATATCAGTTTGTTTTATATGAATGAGTTTTCTTCAGTAGAAGTGAATAGAACTGGCAGGTTCTTTGCTTACTGAGCTCCTTCTGAATTGTTCAATCAATCAATCAGGGGTTTGTTAAAGCGCGACTACTCACCCGTAAGGGTCTCAAGGCGCTAGGGGGGGGGGGGGGGGGGTGCAGGTTCCATTCCATCAAGGAGGGGGTCTGTCGAAGAGCCATGTTTTGAGGTTTCTTGTGAAGATGGGGAGCGATGTTGTCTGTCTGAGGTGGAGCAGGAGGGCGTTCCATGCCTTGGCAGCGAGGAAGGAGAAGGAGCGGCCTCCCGATCAGGTCTTTCTGGTGCGGGGGACCACGGCGTAGGAGAGCTGGGCTGATCGTAGGGTCCTTTGGGGTGCGTGGAATTTGAGTCGGCTGTTCAGGTATGCTGGTCTGGTGCTGTGGAGGGCCTTGTGTGCGTGGGTGAGCATCTTAAAGGTGATTCTCGCCTCGACGGGGAGCCAGTGGAGTGTGCGCAGGTGCTGGGAGATGTGGCAGTGTTTTGGCAGGTTGAGGACCAGTCTTGCGGCGGCGTTCTGGATGTTCTGTAGCTTGCAGATGAGGTTTTTGTTTATTCCGGCGTAGAGTGCGTTGCCGTAGTCGAGTCTGCTGGTGACCAGGGTGTGAGTGACTGTCTTTCGGTGTTCGAGGGGGATCCATTTGAAGGTCTTACGAAGGAGGCGGAGGGTGTGGAAGCGGAAGATGAGACAGAGTTGATCTGGCGGTCCATTTTGAGCTCGGAGTCCAGGATGATTCCCAGGTTGCGTGCGTGATCTGTGGGGGTTGTCGGGTTTCCGAGGACGGTGGGCCACCAGGTGTCGCTCCAGGCGTCGGGGTTTGGGCCCATGATTAGTACTTCTGTTTTGTTGGTGTTTAGTTGTAGGCAGCTGTTTTTCATCCATTTGGTGACGGCTTCCATGCCTTCTCGAAAGTTACGTCTGGCGGTGTTGGGCTCGTTGGATAAGGAGAGGATGAGCTGGGTGTCGTCTGCGTATGACACGATGTTGAGTCCGTAGGTTCTGACGATGGGGGCAAGTGGAGCCATGTAGATGTTGAAGAGTGTCGGGCTGAGGGAGGAGCCCTGGGGGACTCCGCAGGTGGTAGGTGTGGGGTCTGAGAGGAAAGGGGGGGGAGTCTGACCCGCTGCGTCCTGCCAGAGAGGAAGGAGCAGATCCAGTCGAGGGCCTTGTCCTGGATTCCTGCGTCATAGAGTCTGCATATTAGGGTGCGGTGGACTGTGTCGAACGCCGCTGATAGGTCGAGGAGGATGAGGGCTACTGTTTCTCCTTTGTCCAGTAGGGTGCGGATGTCGTCTGTTGCGGCGAGGAGGGCGGTTTCCGTACTGTTTTTTTCTGAAGCCGGATTGGGAGGAGTCGAGGATGTTGTGTTCTTCAATGAATGTGGCGAGTTGGCTGTTGATGGCTTTCTCAATGACTTTCGCTGGGAACGGGAGCAGGGAGATGGGTCTGTAGTTTTTGAGGAATTGTTGAAAGCCTGCTTCTAGATGAAAAAAATCCTGAAGGGCCCATTGGATGGCAAAACTGTAAATGGAAAGCCACACGTGGAACCTTGTCAAACAATAATTTGCAATGCAATAGGTCTCACATTTCCGAGCATTTGAGCTGTAAATAACAATGCCTTTTGTTTACATGTTGTTTTTAACCGCTTCAGCGCGGCGCAGATTCCTGCGCTGTGCTGAGCGTTCTATTGAGCCTATGGGCTCATGACGGAACGGTTCCGTCATGAGCACAGCTCAACCGACGCTCATGACGGAACCGTTCCGTCATGAGCGTCGAAGGGGTTAAAACAGATAAATAAAAGGCATTGTCATTTACAAGGCCGATAGCTTAAACTCTCACAAATGCGTTTGGGCCCTGTGCTATAAAGATTTTTTTTTAAAGCGTTAGGAGAGAGCTTGTCCTGCCTGCAACAGCAGGCAGGACAAAGCTATTTGAGGAAATAATGTGTGTAGGCTATAATTATAGTCTACCCAGTAACACACGTAACAGGAGGTGTCCTCATGGGAAGTTACAAAATAAGAAAGGCGGTACTAAGGAGGGACTACTACTTTATTGTCCAATGAAAACCACAATTTACAGTGGACAATGACACAAGCCAATGAAAAATATGGGCGGAGACTGGGTGGAGCTTCAAGTCCATACCTGAATTCAGCATGCCTCACAGAGCAGCACATGCGCGACCTAAAAAGGATGTGGCAGAGCGCAGTCATACCAGGGGTTCTCTGGTTACAGGCAATGCAGGTATATGCTGTGAGTGTCATCTTTGGAGAATTGAGTCTGGCACATATAGCATTTCTAGAAGCTGGTCATAAAGACATACATAGTAGGAGAAGAAGAACATGAAGGCTTCGGGTCTGACCAGAACCTTGAGCAGGTAAGAACTGCTGCTTGTGCTAAGGACATCCATTCCAGATTGGTGGAAGAAACAGACGGCTGCGGAGGCTGAACCATACAAGGGGAAGGAAATTATGTTGGATATGCTTGCATATAAGGATTATTGCCATTTTTTGGATTATTGAGGTGCAAAAGATGTTCCACTCTCTTGATCTGCAAGGAGAACTGACTGTGAACCTGGGGAAAGAGGCACTTGACATGCCATTAAAAGCATGCAGCCTTTTCTTGTGTGAAGGTGGGGGTTGCAGACTGAATGTTTGAGAGTAGCTGCTGAGTGCATTTGCTTGTCCTCGTGCCCCCCTCCTCTCTAACACTATGCTGTTATTGTTTTTTATGCTATAGGTATCCCGCTGCTCGGTTTCATATTCCTGCTTCCACTCAGCATGCCCTGGTCGCAAATCACCGTGTCGTGGCTGGGTGTGGTTCATTACTTGGCTTGCATCACTCCGCAGCTGGGCAGTGTTCTCTACCATCTCTTCATGAACCACAAGGGGGGTGCCCCTGTCTACCACACCCTCCTCACAGTGGACATGTGTGGCGTCTGCATGGTGAATACACTTGGTGAGTGTTGCTATACAGTTGGTCACAAGGGATGAGGGAAGAGGAAAGGGGGGATACAGTGACCTGATTGACATCTACTTTGTATGGTATGCACTACGGCTGTCGTATTTACCGTTCACAGAAAAAATCTGCACTGTATATCGGACAGTCTCGCACTGCAAGCTCATGGTGACGTTTCAAGCCAAGAGCCAGTGGATACGACTTGAAAACTATGCTACAAGATGAGCAGGCATGTGCACAATCCCGTTATTTTCCCATGGTTTTTCTGTACCACAGAAGGTGAGATACTGTTCTTACCTCCCAGCCCCATCAGGTGCAAGTATACAGCATTGTTTTATTGGGCAGTAATAAATCAGATACACTAGCAATCTAGGAGAGCTCAAAGCTTAGATCAACTGCTGGCAATAGTCTGCCCTATCCACTCTTAAACTTTATCCCCTGTTCCCTCCTGGGCTGTACTAACTAAAATAGTTTTCACTGCTGTGTGGAGCTGATGGTTAGCTTCTTATCTGGAGAATTGGGCAGGTTGTCCTTAGCATTTTAATTTAGGAAGGGATGGGCGATATTTATTAGATTGCTCTGCTTTCCCAGTATTGGATCTTTCATAAATTCACATACTTAAATCTTTCCCTATCATAGCTGAGAGTCTCTCGTTAGCCTTGAAGCGGCAGCATACTGTGATAAGGACTTGAGAGGGCCTTACCCAATGGCATGTAAGTAACAAGACTCCTTCAAAGAGGAAGACTCACATTTCAGCAAATGAGAACAAAGCACTCTCTGCACACCACTCCCTCTAGATTCGACCTTACCTCTGATTTTCTAACGCATATTACTGAGGTCTGCTCCATATTGTCATTCCTATTTCAGTTTTAGGACTTATCTGAAATGTTTACCATTTCTAATGACACTTTCTCTGAATTTGCTGTATTTGGACTATGGCCCATGGAAGGTGTTCTTTTTTCTTCTTCATAGAAGAAAAGACGTCTTCAGGAACTGGAGCTCTTATGGGATAAAATAGACTATACCTAGTAAATCTTTACAAGAAATACATCGTCTAGATCTATAAAGATATAAGCTCATAGACTGTAAGATATGCAGAAAAGTGTCTTCAAAACACTGAATGGCTGTGAAAATTGTCTTCTGAGGTGACATCAGAACTGAGACAGAACCTTCTCCTGAGAAGAAATCAACCCAATCTGCTGCTGAAAGACCTTAAATATGTCAATTAGAGGAAGGTAAGGCTTCAAAGCGAGAAGCCTCGGCAGAGCAACTGCTGTTTATCTCTGTAGAACCCCCATGTAAAGCTGTAAAGAAGTCTGACAAAAAGGCTTTTAAAATAGTTTTGCCTGTTGTTTCTTTTACCACATCCTTATCTCACTGTAGACGACTGCCTCACCAACAAACTCATCATTGGCAGGTCAGGCATCGTCGACAACTTCACTATCCACAACAGTCAATGACCCTAATAAAATTGACAATTCTGTTAAATAGATCCCAGAACAAGTAAGACACTGTGAATTAATTGTCAGTAAAGGGTATTCCTAAAGCTTCATAGCTTTCAGATACTAAACCGAGCAAGGTATCACCTCTTCTGCTGCAAAAGAATCTGGAAATGGGGGACAAATCTCAAATTGAGGGTCCATTTGGCCATGCTATAAGCCTGACACAACTTTTGGTTGATTGTCAAAACATGGTGGAGGACGACAATGTAGAATTATGATCAGGCCCAAGGAGGCCTGGAAGATGACAATCAAAACAGGTTCCAAGTTGCACTGACCTCTGTAAACAATTAATCCGTAATGTTTCTGATGGATGCATCTTTCTCAGAACCTGCATCAGAAATATTTGATTTCCAGCAATGATCAAGTGCTGCCACGGGTGCTAGGGGGCACCAGCTGCAACTCAGTTTCATCTGTGCTGACATCAGTTCTTTTTTTTTGTTTGTCTCTCATCCACTTGGTCCGGAGCTCTTTCTCTATGTCTCACTAATAAAATTCTCAGCTGTTGACCGCGCTTAGCTTAAATGTCTCCTCAAAGAGCCTTACGTTTCAAGCCTTGTAGAATGTACGGCAAGATGTCTCTTTGAGATCCCCACCATAACTCTGTGATGTCTGGGGTCGGCACTAAACACCCTGGCCTGTGACTCTTGCGCATCCGTGCACCCAAAGGCCATCATGCCAATAGAATGCTAAGTTGTTTTGGTATAAAGTCTGCAGGGAGATGTCCAAGCAGACTTCTTGTCTGCAAGGTAAGTCTCCCATCAGGGAATGTTCTTCTTAGAAATCTTTCCCCAAAACAGAAAAAGTGCTGTACACGAAGGAGAAATTCTCATTTTGCCCAGTATTGGAACTATCATAGATTCCCATGCTTTGTATCATTCCCCGTCGTCGGAATGGGAGTCTCGGTAACACAAATACCATAGCTGTAGGTACAAAAGACTAAGGAAAAGGACTAGGCCTCATTCCCTTTTGTAGCATATCACCCTCTTTGTGTAAAAAGAGACCAAACTTAGGCCTCAGCCAATCAGAAGTGCCTCACCCCTTAGAACCTTCCTGAAGGAACCTCAGAGCCTCAGATTTTCTACCACACGTTGTGCTTAGGGAGTCTCCTTTGAGCTCTGCTCAACTTCTACTTTTCAAAGGATTTTCTTCAGGATTTCTACTTCAAAATCTTCAACTTCACTTCAGGATTGTTGGCTGCCTTCCAGGATGTCAGAAATGGAGAAGAAAAAAGCCCTTTTCAAACCTTGTTCCACCTGTGGTAAGAAAAGGCTTTTTGTGGAGGATAAACACAAAGACTGCATTTACTGTTTTTATCCTGACCACCAGGCTACGGACTGTAAAATCTGTCGCACCTTTTCGGCCAAGACCCTCCGGGACCGTGAGGGAAGACTCTTGACATGGCTCCATAAGCTGAAAACCAGGAAAGACACTGTCTCCAGTGACAGTGAGGAAGCAGCATCGATGTCTTCTTCAAGAAGGTCAGTGAAGAGGGGTAGGGGTTCCCCTTCACCTTCTATCGAAAGATCTTCTAAGGCCTCAAAAAATACCCCCAGTGAGTCTGAGAGCCCAGGTCCCAGCAAATCTCCTCACCGAGGTGTAAAGGAGAGGATAGGACCAGATTCGCCTTCTAAAGGTGAGAAGACTGTCTCAGCCTTCAAAAAACCTTCATCCCAGTCTTCTGAGAGGAGTTCCAAGTCCTCAACGACGAAGGCATCGACGACGGAGGCCCCGTCGACTAAGAAATCGAAATCTGCATTGATGTCGTCGACGATCCAGTCGACAGGGGAGGCGTCGACGAAGGTACCGTCGACGGCGGTTTCTTCACCGTCGACGGAGGCGACGCCGATGACGAAGACGCCGACGAGGGCGGCGCCGACGACGAAGGTGTCGACGACAAAGGTGCCGTCGACGAAGGTGCCGACGACGACAGTTTCAATCTCACCGGCGACGATGGTGTCGACGATGGCGGCGACGACGGTCTCGTCGACGAGGGCGTCGATGACGACGACTTTGACCGTGACAACGGCTGGCGTGTCGACCGTTTCCTCGCCGACGACTTCAACGACCCCGATCTCGTCGACGCGTATACAACTGTCGACGACGGAACCGTCGACGATACTATCCTCGGAAAAGAGAATTACCATTTCTGTGACACGGATCACTCCATCCATCATGATTCCTCCGGGTTACAAGAGGTCCATGATGATTCCTCGGATGAGGATCAGCAGTCGGATCATGACTCTATTTCCAATACCGAATATGATGAGTATATCATTCCGGATCCAGCATCGTCAGTCCCAGATCCAGCGGATTCCCCGCCTGCAGACATTGGGGGCTTCCATCAGCTGATGGAAAGAGCCGCAGCGAGATTCAAATTAGCCATGCCTAAGGTTACCACGGATTGTTTTTTATATGATTTCAAGGAACCTTTTAGGACATCGACTAGGTCCATTCCTATTGTGGACCATGTGTGGAAGGAGGGCCTAAAGGCCATGAAAAACCCGGCGACGGTGGTCCCGGTGCTACCGCGTCTGGATAAAAAATACAAGGCACCAGATGATGGTCCGGCAGCCTTAACGGGTCATCCAAGACCAGACTTGGTGATCTCGCAGGCTGCGCAGAGGAAATCCCGTAACCCCTCTGCTCCCTTAATGACTCCTCCGGACAAGGAAGGGCGGAGGTTGGATAATGTGGGGAAGAGATTCTCGTCGATGGCAAGTTTGCTGGTGCGAGCGGCAAATGCCCTAGCGATCATGGTAGATACGACCGCCAGCTTTGGTGTGATGTTGCTCCATACCTTGACCAGCTGCCTCCGGAGTCTACGACTGAGGCAAAGAAGATCTTGCAGGAGGGAGAAGCTACTTCGATGGAAATCATTGACTGTGCAATGGATATTGCGCCAACGGCGTTCCATTCATTGGCTGGGGCGGCTGTCCTCCGACGCCAAGGGTGGCTCAAAGCTACTTGGTTTAGGCCTGAAATTCAAAACAAGGTCCTGGATCTTCCCTTCGATGGTGAAGCGTTATTTGGCAAACTCATTGATGACACTCTTCAAGACATAAAAAAGGACACAGAGACTGCCAGGTCCTTGGGGACCCTTCAATACAGAAAGTCTCCTTTTAAAGGATCCAGAGGTAGAGGTGGTAACTTCAGAGGGTCCTATCAGCAACAACAACGCTATTCCACCACGGGCTCAGGTTCCCAGCAGTACCGTCAGCCTTATCAGCAGCGGCAAGGCCAGTCTACCAACTACTCTAGGCCTTACAATAAGGGGAAACAGGCTGGACGAGGACGAGATTCGTCCAAACGCCAATAGCGGCCTCCTGGACCCTCCTTCAAGAGATCATCAGTTGGAGGCAGGGTCACCAAATACCTTCACAACTGGTCCAAGATAACATCGGACCGTTGGGTGCTCAACATCATTCAGAAAGGGCATACCTTGGAATTCACGCAAGTCCCTCCACCCAAGCCCCCGGCAGCCATTCCATCGAAACACCAGCGTCTTCTGCGGTTCGAGGTCCAACAGATGCTCCGGAAGGGAGCAATAGAGCCGGTCCCCGCAAACCAAAGGGGGCAAGGATTTTATTCCAGGTTCTTCCTGGTGAAGAAGACGCAAGAAAAGTGGCGCCCCATTTTAGACCTCAGGGAGCTAAACACCTATCTCCCTTTCCTTCCGGATGGTCTCTCTCCAGGACATCTTGAAGCTCATCAGCCCGGGGGATTTCATGGCCACACTAGATCTCGAGGATGCGTATTTCCATGTTCCGATTCACCCAGCACACAGTAGCCAAGAGCCATTTTCAGTTCAGGGTCTTACCCTTTGGACTCCGTTCAGCCCCAAGAATTTTCACAAAGGTGCTGGTGCCAGTAGAAGCTTTCCTGCGAAGGAACCATTTCCAGGTCTTTCCCTACCTGGACGACTGGTTACTGAAAGCTCCGTCCAGGGAGGCAGCGCTGGAGGCTGTTCAAGCTTGTACCAATTTGTTTCAGAATCTGGGACTCACTCTGAACAACGAGAAATCTTCCCTGGTTCTGTCCAGGAAGGCTCGCTTCCTGGGAGCCATCTTGGAGAAGTGTGGCTCACTGGTTAGAGGAGGCAGACCTGGAAGCAGAGGTCAGCCCAGGACCAGGGTTCAATTCCCGGCTCAGTGGGGTCTTGAGTCCTAAAATGTCCATGGACTCGACAATTCTCGCTCCGGTGCCTACTCGATTCACGGGTTCACACTCTGCGACTCTGGGCAATAGCTTGCTTAATCTCCACAACGGCCCCTCGCGGCGGGATGCCTGGCTTTCACCTTGCGGATACCCTGCCGGGGTTATCTCACAGGGGAATACCAGGACGGGTTCCCTAAGCAAGCGCTTAGAAACCGCTTGGTGATTTGCGCTATATAAATTCCTGTACATTCCAGGCTCTCAAGAGCCTTCCCTACTCAGGACAGGAGAGACAAATTACAAACCTTTGCTCAGGACTTGCGAACAAAAAAGTGTCTTTCAGTTCGTCGTTACAAGTCTCTGCTGGGGGTGATTTCATCGTGTATCCCACTAATTCCCCATTGCAGACTAAGAATGCGTCCTCTGCAGGAGCAACTAGACAACCAGTGGCAGCAGGTCCACGGTTCATTCGAGGACAGAGTGACGGTCACTCCAAGCATGAAGGAAGCAGCCTTATGGTGGACAAATCAAGACAACTTGTCCCAAGGTCTATCATTCGTAAGCGACCCGTCTCCGCAAGTGATAACAACGGACGCATCATTGGAGGGTTGGGGGGCAGTGATGCAAGACCTGCATGTCAGCGGTCATTGGTCGCCCCAGGAGAAACGCCTCCACTTCAACCTGTTAGAATTCAGGGCGATACGACTGGCTCTGCAAGCTTTTCTGCCTCGCCTAAAAGGTTCACAGGTGCTTATCAGGACGGACAACATCACGGCCATGCACTATGTGAACAAGGAAGGGGGAACCAGATCTCGTCCATTGTCGCAGGAAGCTCAGCAGATCTGGGAATGGGCGATCCTTCAAAGGATTTCACTGAGGGCAGAACACTTGCCAGGCGTCCTCAACAAAAACGCCGACAGTCTGAGCAGGTCATCCTCAGTCAGCCACGAATGGAAATTGAATCAGAGAGTCTTGGAGGAGGTCTTCAGCCATTGGGGCAGACCAGAGATCGATCTTTTTGCCACCCCGACCAACAAGAAATGCCGGTTTTATGCAAGCAGGCTTCCCCATCGAGGTTCTCTGGGGAGTGCGCTTTCGATAGCATGGTCGAGGACATTTGTCTACGCTTTTCCTCCCATTCCTCTGATTCCATGGCTCATCAGGAAGATCAAGGTGGAGCCGTGCAGGATGATCCTTATAGCCCCTGCTTGGCCGAGGCAGTTCTGGTTCACGGAACTCCATCTGCTGTCGATAGCCCCTCCTCTTCCTTTGGAGGTTCTTCCAGATCTCCTCACGATGTCCGAGGGACAAGTTTGGCACCCAGATCTGCAGTCACTACACCTGACTGCATGGCTCCTGAGCAGCGAGAATTTATGAACCTCCCCATTTCAAGTGAGATTAAGGAGGTCCTTTCTCAGGCAAGAGCTCCTTCTATGAACAGGACTTACCGTCTTAAGTGGAAGAGATTTTGCTGCTGGTGCAGGAAAGAAGGCATTGATCCTTTCGCTTCCAAGCCTCATCAGATTCTTCCTTATCTGCTGTCCTTGGCCAAGTCGGGACTAGCCCATTCATCGATTAAGGTCCATTTGGCGGCGATATCGAGGTTCAGGAGGACTGGCTCTGGACCCTCCTTGTGGTCCTCCAGGATTGTCAAGCAATTTCTAAAGGGATTGTTCAGAGTTTATCCACCAGTGAGACCACCGCCTCCTACATGGCATCTGAATCTAGTCCTTTCTCAACTCATGAAGGGCCCGTTTGAACCAATCCATCATTCTGACATGAAATACCTTTCATGGACTGTTGGCTTTCCTCCTCGCTCTCACGTCGTTGGAGAATTGCAGGCCTTGACTATCCAAGAACCTTTCCTTCAATTCAAGAGAAACACTGTCATCATGAGGACTAATCCGAGGTTTATGCCTAAAGTCCCCTCGGACTTCCACTTGAATGAGCCGGTCATTCTGAAGACGTTCTTTCCTCAACCGGCTACACCAGCAGAGAGAGCATTGCATTCGCTTGATGTGCAACGGTGTTTGAAATTCTACTTGGAGCGTACTAAGAGTTTTCGGAAGACCTCTCAGTTATTTGTTGCCTTCGGAGGTCCAAGCAAGGGCCTTCCTCTTTCCAAGCAGGGCATTTCAAGATGGATCACGAGTGCCATTCTGCATTGTCACACTGCTGCAGGAAAACCTCTGACTGGGAAGGTTCGAGCACATTCCACGAGATCTGTGGCTTCTTCTACAGCCCTCTTCGCAGGGGTACAGATCAAAGACATTTGCAGAGCTGCTACCTGGAGCAGCATCCACACCTTTACCAGGCATTACTGCTTGGAATCCTTACAACAAGATGATGTGGCAGTAGGACAGGCTGTCCTGAGGAACCTCTTCCAATGATTGGTGAGCTTTCCTTTCTTTCCCACCTTCCGTCTTTCACATTTTGTATCTTTATGTCATGTTGCCTATTGCTATATTGTGATGATGCAAAATGTGGTTTTGTTACTAACTGCTTGCTACTCTGATACAAAGCATGGGAATCTATGAAAGTTCCAATACTGGGGTACGAAAACAAGTTACTTACCTGTAACTTTGGTTACCCAGTATTGGTAACTTTCATAGATTCCCATGCACCCGCCCACCTCCCCGAGGAAAGCTCAGCCTACTACAGATATGGTGTCTAAGTACACAACGGCTACGAAAATATGAGGCTCTGAGGTTCCTTCAGGAAGGTTCTAAGGGGTGAGGCACTTCTGATTGGCTGAGGCCTAAGTTTGGTCTCTTTTTACACAGAGGGTGATATGCTACAAAAGGGAATGAGGCCTAGGCCTTTTCCTTAGTCTTTTGTACCTACAGCTATGGTATTTTTGTTACCGAGACTCCCATTCCGACGACGGGGGAATGATACAAAGCATGGGAATCTATGAAAGTTACCAATACTGGGGAACCAAAGTTACAGGTAAGTAACTTGTTTTCTTTTTCTTCAAGAAAGAGGTCCTAAACCAGAGACCATTCAGAGATCCACACCATTGCCAATGATAGACTTTGATGTCTGGAAAACTACTAGTGCCTTAGAAGAAGTAGATGGAGTTCCCCGGTCGACACCATGCAGGTCGAGGCCTTCCATTCAAATATGCTGGGCCGCGTATTTTCAGGACAGCCTTTTAACCAACCCTCTGGTCAACTCTACAAGAGGAAGTTTGTTCCTCTGCATTTGGCAACTCTGGAGGCTCTGTGGCAACGCCTTCATTGGTTTCACTCCTGGGGCTGTATTATGGTAAAAGTGCATTTTCATGTTTGCGCTGGGCTGCTGGGGGCAAACAGTGAAAATGCACTCTTATTACCTTAAATGAGCTGCCCCCACGGCAGCCACAAACTTGTGCCGCCCTGGAGGCAGCGCATTCAGGTGAAAAACCTGAGCAGCTGTTTTACATCCGCTCCGTGTTTTCACTGTGCAGGCTGCACCCGCCTGCACTTTTAAAGGGGATTAGAGATCGCTTATAGGGGATTAGAGATTGCTTACAGGCGGGTGCAGTCAGTGACTGCACCCACCTGCAAGGGAATTTCTGGGGGGGTCAATGGGACATCCCCCGCCGGAGGGCTGCTATCACGAGGTGCACTCAGTGCACCAGCTTTTAGGTGGCGCACTGTAAGTGCACCTCCTGCGGGCTTCTTTGCCTCTGCACCCGAATCTGTAATATAGCACGGGTGCAGAGGCAAAGGTATTCCTTCGTTTGCATGGGGCACACCCCCCAAGCAAGGTAGGGAGCGCCCTGTGCAGATAGCGCTGGCGCTTTATGTGCGCCTGCGCTATCTGTATGAAGGTACCGCACAAGAGTCTGCAGCCCCTTCTGTAATACCAAAGTGTCTCGTTGCACCCCCGGGGCACTTTATGTAATAGGGCCCATGGTGCCTAAGATGAAGTCCAATGCAACCAAGGTGCTATGTTTATTTGTTCATGTCCAACCCTCAGGTCTGTAGTGATAGCGCCCATGGAGCTGGCTCTAGTGCCAGGCATGGAACTGACAGATGAAAATTTCATTTATGTTTCAAGGGGAAAAAACAGGCTAACTTCAGTGAAGAACCTCCATGTGAACCACTCCCCAGAGAAAAAGGTCCACCCATTGACACGCGATTTTTGTTATATAGTCATATGCCTTGGCTATGGAGGATAAGTGCTATGGATGCATGACGATGATAACTCAGAAGCTGATCAACTCCTACTTTTATAATACTATTTCTGCCTTTACTAGTAGAAAATGCCAGTGGCCTAGATATTTCTTCAGAAGGGGGTAAGGAGGAGGTCAGTTTATTCATGACAGTTGTTAGGTAGGCTGCAAAGACTTTGGAACTGACATTGCCTTCTTCAGAAGTGTAGTGAATGTTGTGACTAAGTTTTGCGACCCTCTGTAGTTTTTGCAGAACCCTTACTTCCATTTAACATGGTTGTCTTAGACCCTGTAATCACTGCAATGGAGAACATCTTTTCAGGCCTAGCAGTCTGTAGACAGCTCACCAGACACCATATTTTGGCTCAGGGTGACCTACACTTTTTATCTTTTATCTGTCACCTGAGAGTCTGGTGGTTTAGACACCGTCCTCAAAAACCAAAGGCTTTTCCTATGGCCCTTCCAAACCGAATCCAAGAAGCTTGCCATTGAATCGCAATGTTTTTGCCTCCAGCAGCTTGACTTCATGCATAGCTAATGCCCCGGCCGTTTAAGCCACCATGTCCATTCATTATGGCACCTAGCAAAACACAGTCATCTGTGTGCCAGAGCAAATGATGAAGCAACTGGTGAATGATGAACTGGAAGCATCTAAACGGACACTAAAATGTGCCTTTGATTTTTCAGACACCATGGCCAAGTCTATGGCAGAATCTGTCATGCTATACCAACACACATTGATGCGTTTGAGGCAGTGTCCACACTATGCTAGTGGGCATGCCCTTTGATACATCTACTTGAATTCTTCAAAATCAGCAGGGCGACTGTCCTAGCTCTGGGCTTGGTCTTCCTGGCACTGCAGTTTCACCAAAAATATGGATATTCCGTGATCTGAAAGAAGCACGTACCTTAGAATTTACCCCCAGGCGTCAGACTGGATCCGGAAAGTTTTTCGTCAGCAGTACCCCTGCACGTCGGTAGGCGTTGTGTGGCTCAGCGTGTGCCGTTGGCGCCGGAATGACGTCTCTGGAGCTACTTAGACGCGCGCGCGCTGACGTCAGCTCTTTCTTTTTCCACACCAGGAAGAGCAAGTACCCCCAGTAATTTTTTGCCTGAACTTTTCTAGGCCTTTTCCCTCATCTTTTCGAGTCAATCACCTCCTGGTGTCGTAGGGATGCCCGGTTTCAAGAACTGCGGGGACTGTCATCGCATGATGTCGGTGAAAGACCCCCACGTATCTCTACTGCCTGGGGCGTGACCATGATCCCAAGTTGTGCCACGACTCCTGGGCCATGGCGCCGAAGACTTTGCGGGAGCGGTCCCAAAAGTTGCTTGAAGTCTGGCAGTTGGGTCCGTGCGCTTGAGTCCTGGTCCCGTGGGAGGTCGAGGGACCAGTCGCGGAACCATCATCACCATTCTTCAGGATCTAAGTCTTCGCACTCGGGGTCAGGTGAGTTGAAGCATTCCAAAAAGAAGTCGAAGAAGCATCGGCGCTCCTCGACTTCCCGTCATGGCTGAGGGTGCAGGCGGTGCCACCCCCATGGCTCCGGCGGAGCCTGCGACGCCGCTGCCAGTCTGCCCCCTTCCAGGGTGCAGCAGCGACGCCTGCTCAGGTGCAAGAGTTTCTTGCTGCCATGGCCCAACTCTTTGGGCCGTCTGGCCCCGCTGGGGTGCCTGTAGCCCCCGCTGGCCCGACTAAGGGTCCTGCTTTGCCATCTCTGGCGGCTGTGGCCCAGGTGTTGCCAGCAGCTCCGGCCCCGGTGTCACCAGCGGCTCCGGCCTGACGCCGCAGGCCCCCCAGGGATCCGCGATCGGATTCCGATCGACACCGGTTGACCTAGTGACACCTCCACCGATGCCAATCTCCCCGGCACCGCTTCGACGTCGCCCGCTCCTAGGGACAATGTCGTCCCCAGGTTCAGCCCCGACACTGTGCCGGATCGGCGTTGCACGACGCCGCTACCGCTAGGCCCTTTTGTGCCCTATGTCCATCCTCCTTATTTTGAGCCTGTTCCACAGACTTCGGAAGAAGGGGAGGACTTGGAGGGGTCTGAGGACCCTCTAGCACAGGACTGTGCTTATGATCCGGACTGGGCAGAGGATTTGGGGGATGCCAGTGGTCTTGACACCTCACCCGACCATAGCATGCTGTCTCCTAACGTGGCTACGGAGAAGGGAGCCAGTTACGCAGTGGTGTTGCGTAGGGCAGCCGAGGCTTTCCACCTCAAACTCCCTATGGTGGCCGTCAGGACTAACCGCCTGACAACTGGCTTCTCAGGGGATGTCCAGAACACTCTGATGGATATGCCCTTTGATGGCATTCGCCTTTTTGGCAATAAGGCAGATAGTGCATTGGAGCACTTCAAGGACTCCTGGGCTATGGCCAAGTCCTTGGGCCTGTCGGCCGCTCTGCCTCCTTCGCCTTCTGCTTTTCACTCCTTTTGTGACCACGGAAGGGGCGCCCCACAGCGTTAGCAGAGCCAAAGGCCACAGCAGCAACAACTTCAGCGTGGCCGCGGATGTGGAAACCGTTGAGGCGGTTCAGGGGGCCAGCGGGCGGGTCAGTCCACTTCCATACGCTCAGCATCCACTTCAAAGCCTTCCTAGTCCGACCTTTCTGGCCCATCAGACGCCAGTGTGTGGACGGATACGCCATCACCTCCACCACTGGCGTAACATCCCTTCAGGTAAGTGGGTGCTATAGATTGTCCGAAGGGGCTACTCCCTCCCCTTCGAGACTACTCCTCCTGCCATGCCTTCTCAGTACCACTGCATGTCCGGGGATCACTTGCCACTTCTCCAGCAGGAAGTTGCGGCCCTCTTGGCCAAAGGAGTTATCAAGCACGTTCCGACACCAGAAGTAGGTTGTGGTTCTTATTACCACTACTTTCTGGTTCCAAAGAAGGACAAGGGCCTGCATCCTATCTTAGACCTTCGGAACGTCAATCGCTTCCTCCAAAAGGAGAAGTTCAAGATGCTCACACTTGCTCAGGTCTTGTCTGCCCTGGACCCGCAAGACTGGATGGTGGCGTTGGACTTGCAGGACGCCTATTTTCATATTCCTGTTCTGCCTGCCCACATGCACTACCTGCGATTCACTGTAGGCCACAAGCACTTTTAGTTTACGGTGCTCCCCTTTGGCCTTACCAGCACCCCTCGGTGTTCGCAAATGTGATGGCAGTGGTCGCAGCTCATCTGCGCAGATCAGGGGTTTCAGTCTTCCTCTATCTCGACGACTGGCTGTTGAAGGCGTGCTCGCCCCAGGCAGTTGTCTCCCACCTCCAGACTACGGCCGCCTCCTGCATTTGCTGGGATTTTCCATCAACTTGCCGAAGTCGCACCTGATTCCCTCAGAGGCTCCTTTTCATCGGAGAGGTTCTGGACTCAGCGCAGTATCAGATTTATTCTCTCGAAACGCGCAGTCTGGGGCATTCATGCTATGATTCCGATCTTTTAGCCTCTGTCCTAGGTTTCGGTCAGGATGACCCTTTGGCTACTGGGCCTGATGGCCTCCTGCATCCTGCTTGTGGATCATGCCAGATGGCATATGCGGGCTCTGAAGTGGTACCTGAAGTTGCAGTGGGCACAGCATCAGGGCAACCTGTCCGATCACGTCCAGATCTCGGAGGGCACTGCACGGCAATTGCAGTGGTGGCTCACGAATAGCGATTGGGTCAATGGCAGATCCCTCTCCCTTTCCCAACTAAAACATACAGTTGTGACAGATGCGTCCCTTCTGGGAAGGGGCAGCCACATGGGGGAGGAGGAGATCAGATGCCTCTGGTCTCCGGCGGGTCCAAGCTCCACATCAACCTTCTGGAGTGCGGACTTGCACTGAAGTGATTCCTTCCCTCTGTCATGGGGTGAGTAGTGCAGGTGTTCAGACCACACCACCGCTATGTGGTACGGCAACAAACTGGGCGGGGTGGAGTCATGTACCCTATGCCAAGAGGCTCTGCACCTCTGGGCTTCGCTGGAGCATCAGAGCATGTCCCTGGTGGTTCAACACCTGGCAGATTCTTTGAACGCCAGGGCGGACATATCAATCTTTTGGAGCTTCGGGTAATCCGATTTGTAGTGAAAGCATTCCTTCCCTCTGTCCAGGGAAGTGTAGTGCAGGTGTTCACGGACAACACCACTGCCATGTGGTATTGCAACAAACAGGGTGGGGTGGGGTCGTGGACCCTATGTCAGGAGGCTCTGCGTGGTTCAACACCTGGCAGGTTCTCTGAACGCCAGGGCGGACAAACTCAGCTGCCGGTGCATGATGGCTCATGATTGGTGTCTGAACTCGGACGTGGCTCAAGGTCTCTTTCAGCAATGGAGAGAGCCTTGGTTAGATCTATTCGCCACCGAAGAGAACACGCAATGTCATCAGTTCTGCGTGTTGGAATTTTCAAGGCGGCACTCGCTCGGCGACGCTTTTTGTAGCGAGTGGAGTTGCGGTCTGTGGTAGGCCTTTCCACCTATACCACTTCTGCCCAGAGTGCTGAAGAAGATGAGGCGCGACCGGGCCCAAGTCATCCTTGTGGCTCCGGACTGGGCTCGACGAGTATGGTATCCCGAGCTACTCTGTATGAGCATCCATCCCCCGATCATCTGCCTCTTCACGAGGATCTTCTGTTGCAGCAGCAGGGGACGGTCCTCCACCCAAACCTGTCCAGTCTCCACCTCCTTGCGTGGAGATTGAGCAGCGGCAGTTGACGTCTTTCGGAATGTGATGTTATCTTGGCAGCCAGGCATCCCTCCACTAAGACGGTATATGCGTGCAGGTGGAATATGTTTGTGGCATGGTGCACAGCAAAGGCTGTAAATCCCCTTTCTGCTCCTCTTTCAGAGGACCTTCTTTTTCTTCTCTCGTTGGCCCAGCAGGGCTCTGCTCTGGGCACTGTCAGGGGCTATCTCTCAGCCATTTCCGCTTTTTTAAGGCTTCCAGATCAGCCTTCCCTTTTCAAGTCCCCTGTTGTAAATAGATTCTTGAAAGTCATCACGCACATGTTTCCTCCTGTTCCTTTCTTGATGCCTCAGTGGGACTTGAATCTAGTTCTTACTTTTCTGATGTGTGCTCCCTTTGAGCCACTTCATAATTGCCATCTTTGTCTCCTCACTCTAAAGACTGCTTTTCTGGTTGCCATCACCTCTGCCAGGAGAGTGAGTGAGCTCCAGGCTCTTTCTTCTAAGCCTCCTTTTCTCATTGTCCATCTGGACAAAATTGTTCTAAGAACTTGTCCTTCTTTTCTGCCAAAGGTTGTCACTGCCTTTCACATCGGGCAGACCATCACTTTGCCCACCTTCTTGCCGCCTCCGCATCCCTCAAAAGAGGAAGAGAGGCTCCACCGTCTGGACCCAAAACGTGCGCTCTCTTTCTATCTGGACCGCACACAACAGTTCCGGGTGGATGACCAGCTCTTCGTTAGCTACATGAGCGCCAAGAAAGATTGGGCTGTGCACAAGCGGACCATCTCTCGGTGGGTTGTTCTGTGCATAAAGGCTTGTTACTCCTTGGCTAAAAAGGAGCCTCCGGTGGGGTTGCGCGCTCACTCTACCAGGGCGACGGCAGCCACTACTGATCTGGGACGGGGAGTTCTCTTGCATGACATCTGTCAGGCAGCTACGTGGGCTTCGCTGCACACGTTTATCAAGTACTACTGCCTGGACAGCCAAGTCCGGAGAGTTAGCTTCTTTGGCCGTTCAGTTCTCCAGGACTTTCTGGTGTGATCTTGGTACGCAGACCCACCACTGGGGTTGGTATTGCTGGGGTATCTATTCTAAGGTAAGGAATCTATTCCTACGTGTTTCTTTCAGATGCACAAGTTACTTACCTTTGATAACGATATATCTGTAAGAAACATTAGTAGTGATAGATTCCTTATCGCCCCACCCATCCTCCTCGTTCTGCAAACTGATTTCTAGGGTTAAGGTCATCCCTTTCAGGGCCCTAGTTTCATGGCACCAGTGGTCAGTTTCTTGCATGGCTCTGCGGCCAACGGCGCACGCGGAGCCGCACACCGACGCCTACCGAGGCACAAGGGTACGGCTGACGAAAAACTTTCCGGGTCCAGTCTGACGCCTGGGGGTAATTCTAAAGTAAGGAATCTATCACTAATAATGTTTCTTACAGACATATTGTTGCGTTACTCCAAAGCTACACAGTGTCAACTGTTGCCACTATTTGACCATGTTCAGATGCCCCAACAGATGTATAACTCTGTTTGAGGTAAGGGTCGATCTAGAAGGTAGCAGCTGCTCTAGAAATGGTGCGCCCTGGAGGGAGGGTCACAGCAGGGGTGTGGAATTTGAGAAAATATATAATTGTCCAAGGGACATGTTTCATAAATCTACTTGTCCTATAACAAAATCCACTTGTCCCTTTGGTGCTATGTAGTGCAAAGACAAATTATGGCAGCAATCACATTGTATAAGAGCTCTAATAATAGCCTCTCTGATTATGCCACAGCTTCTACCATAGTATGATTTGAATACTAGTAATTCCATTATTTTGTCACCTATCCGCAGATCTACATATTGGGACTGGAGGTAGCAGTAAGCAATAGATTCTCATGGTTGGAATGCCCTTTTGAGTCTGTGCAAACCTACTAACTTACATGCTTTATGGGTTTTCATCAGCTCGTCTCTAATATTTTCCCATACAGAGAAAGGTTCGAAATTTCCTCCTGACTAGGGCAGAAGTAAAACGTATCCAGTTTTGGATCTTTATTAGATTCACATGCCTGAATCGTTCCCCGTCGTCGAAGTGGGAGTCCCACTTTGACCACAGGGAATGATTCAAGCTTACAGGTAAGTAACTTATTTTCTTCTTCCAGGATTGTAGAAAAAAGTGGTTGGTGGGATTGTGAACTTGTTACCGCTCAACAAATTTCCGCATGAGCAAATCTATGCATGCATTTTGCTTGTGCTAAAATGCAGCTCACATATATTTTCTAGGATTGTGATTTCCTGACCTACTTCTGTAAATTCTGTGAATTCATGAAAACTGCACATCTGTACTAATGCAAGGACATATGCCTTGGATGCACTTTTGAGACTTTAAGAATTGGGCCCCTATTTAGGTCTGGTGTTAACCAAGCTCTTTTGTTTTTATTCAGATTCTATCTATCTATCTCTCTATCTCTCTCTCTCTCTCTCTCTCCCTCCCCCCTCCGCCTCACTCTCTCTCTCTCTCTCTCTTTCTCTCTCTCTCTCTCTCTCTCTCTCTTTCTCTCTCTCTCTCTTTCTCTCTCTTTCTCCCTTTCTCCTCAACCCCCCCCCCGGCTGGCCTCACTGTGAGTGACAGCATTCTGCTCTTTCACAAGGTGCATATCATCATGCAAAGTAGTTTTGTTCAGTGCCAGGAACTGACTACTGTGGCAATGTGGGGTTTTTTTTTAGGCCCAAAATATTTTTCCTTTTGCCAGTGTTTTTTGTAATGATGAGGGGAGGCAGCTGATTTTTCCATTGTGACTATTTCTGGGAAATACTAGCATGCATCAACACATTTTACTAAATGATGTGTCAAAGAAATGATACCTAACATTACACAGTAGTTTAGCAAAACGTTTTTTTCCTTGTTGCATTTTTTGTAATGAGCATGTTAATTTGAAAGCAAAGAATCATCAATCTTGCTTTTAAGCTTTTGCATATATTTGCATCAAATCAGAGAGCATCCTGGAAGCATTATGCGTAGCCTCCAATAGTTAAACTTTGCAAACATGTGTACACATTTTTATACTTGAGCCACATTGGTGAAAGGCAGAGTGGCTGTTTGCAGCAGCCGCTCCATCTATCACAGTGCAGCCTGCAACCAGACTGCACTTTATAGTGAAACAGAGATCCCCCTGCAGGAAAGTGCAGTCAATGACTGCACTCTCCTGCAGGGGAATGTCTGGTCGGGTCGATGGAACCCTCAAACTCCTCTTGCAGGGGCTGCTAGAGAGGGACGTACTGAGTATGGGCCACCTCTTTGTGGTGCTCAATTAAAGCAACTTCTGTCGACCTCTGTGCCCATTCCCATAATACAGCGCAGTTACAGAGGAAGCAGATATTCTCAGAGCGCAAGAGATCTTATACTGAAACCCGGCTCTTCCATAAGAAGAAACATACGATAGAGCGTTCTCTGGAGCTGCACCTAGAATCCTTCGATGTATATAATTGGCCCTCTCCAGAAGATTACATAAATGCAGCATAACAGAATATTCCAATTTATAGGAGAGAAACTATCTGAATAATCCGCCACAATCATTTTCCTTGATATAGCTCTATAGTTTATAACCAGACTATTTGCTTCTTACAGTCCACTGTACTAATTGTCATATATATGTACTCTTTTAGGACATATTATTTTAAATTACAAATGTTTCCATTCAGAAGTTCATAGTTATGCTCATTAGTTTTGTTTAAAGGACTCCTCTAACTGTCGCAAGGATAATGCTATAGATTTGTCAAGCGCTCTGATACCCAATTGAGTCATGTTCGCGCTATATAAAACTCTGAATGAATAAATAAATAAATAAAAAGTTTCCCTTGTTTGCATGGGGCTATGCCCTCATTATAATGAGCTAACAACTCTTTAGGATAGTGCTGGTGGGGGAGGGAACATGACTGGCAGCTAGGAAGCCGGTCGTGAGCCGTCCTCCACTAATCTTCTGATATGAACTCCCATTGATGCTGTATAGCTATAGTTGACGATGCCTTTCTGTCCGCTTTCTCCTCCTCCTCGCCACCGTGGTCCTGCAGTGGTGTTTGTTCTTGGGAACTTTGGCAGCTCCTATGAACTCTTGACCGCCGACTCTCTTCTACGTTTGTGCTTCACAGCTGCAATCCTGAGGCGGCGAAACGGTGAGGAGCGCGCCATGAGCACCTCTCGCAGCCGCGAGCTTGGGGTCATTCCCTCCGGCTGGGATCAGCGAGTAGGCAGAGAGAAGGCGAGGCCTTAGTGAGTGCTCAGAGTGGTTGCTGATCCCAACCCGAGGTGTGTACTTCGCCCCTGGGTACTTCGGAAGGGCGCTTCCTAGAAGTCTGCCCGGTTAAGGATTTAATCCAGATAAAAAGGGATAAGATAAGGCACGATGCGGCTCTAAGTCCATGGAGTTAGTTCTTCAGCAAGGTTGGGGGGAACAGTTTTTTAGGGAAATCTCCCAACACTACACAAATCATTATCTGCCCTCCCGACCAGCCTTATTCCAGATAGCGAGGCATTGTTAGGCAAAAGGTACAAACTGAGATCTAGCACATTTCTCGGGAGAGAACCTCCTCCTCAACAAGATACGCAGCCCAGCCAACCTCCAGGGGCCTTAGTGAATAAACATAAATGTAGGAAGTTGCCAGTTAAATCAGGGAAAGCCACCCCTGTAAAGGAGAGAAAGCAAAACACTATTCTAGCACCTGCAAAGGTGACTACTTCACTTAGATCCTATTTTAAACTTAACACACAGGGTGGTATGGAAAACACTAAGCAGGGTGTATCTATACCAGGGGACTCTCTGCTACCAAATTCAGCCATCCCTTTGTCTAATAGATTATCTCCTTTAAGTGAGTCAGCCGCTACACCAGGGGGAGGCAGTCAGAAGGAAGGTGACCGGATAGGAGATGCAGCCCCAGAGGTGGCTCCCGTGGCAGCACAGGGCTCAGATCCAATACAAGGGATGTTGAGCCAATTGTCTTTGGAGATTAAGTAGCGCTTTTCCACCTTAGAAATAAATCACAAAAGATCCAAGACACTTGCACCAGCTTAGTGGAAAACCTGTCTGCGCTGGCGCATTGTATGGAGGATCTAGAAAACAAGGTGGGGGAGTTGAGGCTGGATGTGAAGGGTAACCCTCAGGAAGTGGCCAGGTTGAAGGAAAGGGGAAGGGATCTATCGGAAAGACTGGAGAGACTTGAAAACAACTCTAGAAGGAACGGTCCCCCACCTCACACACACCAGGATGCACCACAACCCCCAACTCCATTCCCCAATATAACCCACCCTGCCCAACTCAACAGCGGATTAACACACACCCCTCGCATACCCCCAATGCTATAGTTAGCCAAACACCCAACGTAATCCCCCCCACACCCCTCTCACATTGACGAAGATCGTCCCCCTTCACACATCCCACTTACCCCCACCCCTCCTCCCACCCATCCCACACCTCCTACGAGTCTCACTGAACGCACAACCGCCCGGAACATATCCCCCCACCCCCATGGCAGATCTCCCTCCCACCCTATCTCCCCCCCCACTCTCACGCCCCACTTCTCCACCCTCCCAAACAGACATACAGAACATACCGTAACATCCTCCCCTCTCTCCCCCCCACACTCAGCCCCCAATACCTTCCTACCTCCCCTATTGTCTTCAGTCTTCACTCTCCCTTCAACTCACCGGCATCGCCTCCCACCGACATCTCCGCCCCCCGTCCCAGCCTACCCTGACTTCACCCACACTCCTCGCCCACATTATCTCCCAGCCTTCGACTGCCACCCCACCCACTACTACCGCAGAACACTCCTCTAATGACTGCATACCCCACCCCCCCGTCACCAGCTCGCTCTCCAGCTCCCTAGTCAACAACGCCACGGCCCTCATCTCCAACGCTAGCCCCAACCCACCGCTGGACCTGATCTTAACAACCCTCCTACAAGTCAAAGACTAGCTCCAGACCATCAAAGAATTCCTCCACATACACCCCAGACAACCCCGATCTACAACCAACACCTCCGTATCCAACAAACGCCACACCTTCCTCACAGGCCCTCGCACTCAGCAGGCTCCAGGGGTGAGACGGCTGGGCGCATACTCTCCACGTTGGCCCACTATCCCCGACCGCAACAACATACACCGCCCTCGTCGCGCCCATAACTCCCTGTCGGATCATGACTTAGACATCCTCCTCCGCTCATTTGGCCCTGACCCTGTAAAGCACACAGCGTCCACACAACGCCCCATACCCACAATTCTCACAAATCCCATTAGGCACCCAACCCTAAGCAGCAGAAGCTCCGTCCCCAACAATCTCAGAAAAATACCCCTCGCTCTAGAACACCCGACTGCCCTTCTCACCCCCAAACTCAAATGCATCCTACTCAACTGCAGATCGGCCCAAAGGCACTCCTCCAACATTGCAGATCTCGTCACATCAATGGATCTTGACTTAGCAATTTTGACTGAAACTTGGCTAACTGATGCCTCTACACCTATTATGGACATACTAGTACCCCCCAATTACCACATCATTAGACTTGACAGGACCGGCAAGACGGGCGGGGGGATCGCATGCATATTCAGGAGCAGCCTCTCTGTTGCTAAAGTCTCTTCCCCCTCCCTCACGTCTTGTGAACTCTTCTGTCTTGATATCTCCAGCGAGGGCAAACCAGTATGTGCTCTACATCTCATCTATCACCCACCTGGGGATAACCTCATCTTCACCCAACAACTCATGGACACGATCTCATCCAACGCTGGTCGGCAGATCACACAAATCTACCTGGGTGACTTCAATCTCCACTGGAACGATCAGAAAGACGCAGTGGTGAATAGTCTCAAAACTTTCCTTAGCGCGCTTGACCTCACCCAAATATGCAACAGCCCTACACATGACAAAGGCTCCATACTTGATCTCATCATCGCCAACGAAGACTCTACCCAACTAGGGGCAATCCAACCTTGTGATTGGTCAGACCACCACATTATCACCTTCTTCATTAAGGAAAAAATCAAACCAACCACGGCTCAACCCACCAAATCTACAATCTGGAAAAGGGACATGAAGAATCTGAACCCCAACTCCCTGCCTCCCCACCTCTCCAATCGCCTCCTTCCCCCTCCTGACGCCTCTGATGTTCAATCACTGACTGACCACTACCTCGACGCTATGAACTCAATAATTAATGAAGCCGCCCCACTGCAACTAAAGAGTCTCCACTAAGATCTCGAACCCTTGGTATGACGGCAGACTCAATGAAGACAGGCGTGCTATGCGAATGGCAGAGCGCACATGGAGATCTGACCCCTCATCACGGCATCGCAAAACGCTTAAGAACAAGAGAAATGCCTACTTTAGGAAAATCAAGCGTGCAAAAGCTGACTTCAGTTGGACCAAGCAAAAAACAGACCAAGAAAACTGTTCGAACTAGTCAAAACTCAAACGAAGACGCAACCCTTACTATCAAACGACACAACAAACGACATCCCACACTGTGAAGACTTTTCTGCCTTCTTTAAGCTAAAGACCGACAACATAAGGTGTGACCTCCTTAATGATGTAAGTCGATACCCGAGCCACATCAAAAGACCCGACACCCAACCTAAAAATAACGCATCTTGGTCGTCATTCGACACCTACTCTGAAGAAGCAATACACAAGCTGCTCGGCACCTTGAAACCCTCTAATCACCTCACAGACCCCCTACCTGCTAATGCTGTAAGAGACTTCACCCCCGTACTCCTCCCACTCTGGACTAAAATCATTAACAGCTCCCTTCAGCAAGGTCTCATCCCAGACTCCCTCAAGGTGGGGCAAGTCACGCCTATACTCAAGAAACCTACAGCTGACCCGTCTGACCTGAACAATTACCGCCCTATCACCAATATCCCCACCCTGGCCAAACTGCTGGAAAAATGTGTGCAACTCCAACTAACAAAGCATATTGACCGATTCGAACTCCTCGACCCTCATCAATCAGGCTTCCGAGCGAAACACAGCACGGAAACGGCCATGACACACATAATTGATGACGCCCTCCAAATCCTTGATCGCAACGACTCCTGTCTCCTCATCCTCCTGGACCTCTCCTCAGCATTTGACACGGTCAAACATGAGAACCTATTGGAGCTCCTAAATACCAGAATGGGCTTATCAGGGACTGTGCTCAAATGGTTCACTTCCTTCCTACACAACCGGTCTCAGAAGTTCAAGATCAACAATGTGCTGTCCTCACCTGTGCCAGTAGATTTAGGCGTCCCACAAGGATCTTCCCTCTCACCCACGCTGTTCAACCTCATCATGGAACCACTTGCTTCCTTGCTCCCAATGTACACTTCCATATGTATGCGGATGACACTCAACTTTACCTAAAGGTGCAATCCCCGGAAGATATCAAACTTCTGAACTACACACTCAGAAACACCCAATCGTGGTTGGCCGACAATCACCTCAAACTAAATGCGCTGAAAACTGAGTTCCTACTGATATCTCCCCCTGCGAAAACTACCACCACCCAAATCTGGCTCAATCACCTAACAGCATTCAATGTCCAACCCACCATCGTGGACTCTGTGAAATCCTTAGGCATCACACTTGACGCAAAGCTCAATATGCAACAGCACATTAGCAAAGCAACAAAAGGAGCCAACTTTCAAATCAACACTATGAGGAAACTCAAACCCTTCCTCCCAGCCAAGGACTTTCAAACTGCTGTACAAGCCCTAGTCATCCCCCGCATAGACCACGGAATTGTGGCTCTCAGCGGACTCCCTCTAAAAACAACCGCACCCCTAAGAGCCTCCTTGAATGCTGCCGCGAGACTCATTACTGGCTCAAGGAAACACTCTCACATAACTCCTGACTTGAAATCCCTGAAATGGCTTCCCTTTGAAGCCAGAATGCAGCTGAAAATTGCCGTTATGACACACGCAGCCATACACCTCAAGGCACCCATCTACCTCACTCAAAAGTTGTCTATATCAGGAGGCTCGAGATCCAATAGAAGTGCAAAAAGTCTGCTCCTGAAACCTCGCAGATTCCGTAAGGAAAAAACTTATACACGCTCCTTCTCAGGGATGGCACCCAGGATCTGGAATGCACGCCCTCCGGAAACGAGGCTTATCTCCTCCACTGCACTCTTCAAGAAAGAAGTGAAAGCCATCCTTATGGCCAAGTTCACCTGAACCTTACTGTTGTAGTTCAGAGACTTTGCATCGACTTTGTAACATTGATTATTTGATGGTCCAATAACTTTATACTCATGCATGACTGTGATCTTATTATGCTACTCACCTACTACCCATTACTATACGGTGCACATCTCCCCCTGATCCCCCTACCCCTTGTTCTCTGGATCTCTAAGTAAGTGATATAGATATCCTTTTAGCCTGAGCCCTCCTGATTCCTTCTGCAGCTGGATCAAAGACTCTGCACCATTTTATATTATTGTCTATTTTAAGTGTTTATTGGTACCTGCGGATCTACATTGTAGCTGGATCAAAGACTCTGCACCGCCTTATATTGTTATATTTATAACAGCACATGACTGCTATTCTAGCATGCTAGCGTTTACTATACTGTACCCAATTATTATGTTTATTCACCCTCCTGTTGCCCCCTGTGAAGCGCTCTGATATCTGTAAAGATCTTGTTCGCGCTATATAAAACTTTGAATAAATAAATAAATAAATAAATAAACAATATCAGGATCCTGGACTTGAAAGAAGGACTGGAAAGAGACCATATAAAAACCTTTGTCATAGGGATTTTGACTAAAGCTTTCCCACAGGTTGCCTCAGCGTCTGTTTGGGAAACTGAGATCCAACGAGTTCATAGGGATCCCTTTAAATTGAACCCCGGACGGAAGAAGCCTAGGAAAATCCTGATACATATTCAATCGTACCTTCTTAAGGAACAATTACTTGGGGCTGCTCTTAAAGTTAAGAGTATACAGGTTCAAGGCGCATCTGAGAGAGCTTGGTGCTCAAGTAAATTTAAGGTTCCCTGCCTTCTGGAAATTAATGTGGGCCAACAAGATGTATCATTTTAGATCTCCTTAGGAAGTGGATAGCTTTCTGGCACACAATAAACCGTAGCTAGTTGAGGTTCTATTTAAACGTTTGGAGGGAGTTCAGATTCTGCGATGATGATGCTGTGTTTGTTTTTTAGAGGTTAGTGGGTTTCAACTTAAAGTGGCAATTGTTAATTGCCAATGAGTGATGAGGGAGGGAGGATAGGGGGTGCTGCACGTGTGTGGGTGGGGAGCATTGGGGAAAAATAAAAGAAAATCCGTAATGGGGACCTCATGTGACTTAACCACTTGTAGATGTAGCTCGGGTGGAATCCAGATAATGAGGGGGGTAGATCTAGTCCTGGGGGAGGTGGACGCCTTGAAGTTTTATCTTGGAATGTGAATGTACTAAGAGGAGAAGACAGCTCCTGGTCTTGCAATATCTCAACGACAGTCCGGCCAGGATCCTCATGCTCCAAGAGACACACCTGCTGCAGTCAGAATCCAAGGCATTGTTTGATAACCAAAGATGAGTTGCTAAGATTGTAGCCTCTGATCAACAATGCTGCTTGAAAGGTGTGGCCATAATTTAATAATAATTTATAAACTTAAAGTAAATTCAGGAGCAGAGCTCATTAAGACTCAGGTGGATGATAGAGGACGTTGGGTAATAGCTGAAGTTAGGTGTCAGGGTGACAAATATACTTTAGCCAGATACCATGGCCCCAACGAGGATGTTATCACTCCTCTAAATAATCTATGTCTTGCTTTGGAGGATTTTGAGGCCCCCCTGATACTAGGTGGAGACTTCAATGTTCTTTTAAACAATAAGTTAGATAGATCTTCCCCTAGAACTCAGATAGCGGCTCCACGGGTCAAAGCCCATCTCTCTGCAATATTAAAAAATCTTAACCTGTGTGACGTTTGCTGGAAAAAAATGGGTGATGCTAGGGAGTACTCTTTCTACAGTAAGAAAAATGGCCATCACTCCAGAATTGATTACATATTCATAGAACTCCCGGAATTAGGTATGGTAAGGCTAATTGAATATCTTCCTATCCATCTCTCCGATCACGGGGCCATAGCCCTAAACTTAGAACTGCCCTTAGAGCTCAGTTTGAGGAGATGGACCCTGAATAGGAGACTTCTCCTACAACCATTTATCTCAGGCTTGATAAACCATGAAACAACCATCTTTTTTCAGCAGAAGTTAGATTCAGCCCTGTGGTATTCTATGATATGTCATATTGTGGAATCTATGATGTCATTACTGAGGTCTGTAGAATCTTGGCATTGACACTGGGTTGCTGTTGGAAGAAGACCGTTATTGCTGTGTCTCCTCTTGTGGATGTTAAGCTGTTCTGTGCCAGAATAAATTTACAACTTGGAACCCATTATCTACAAGTGTTTATTTACAACACAATTACTGGCGACGTCCGGGATCTACAATTTCAAGATTCAACGATTTTCAGGCTCCACAGAACAGCGTTCACATAATCGTCTACCAGCCTTTTAAATTTGTCAAAATTGGACTCTACTTTCGTCATTTTCGGGTAAAGTACTGTCTATTGAAAAATTTTCTTTTTTCTAATTTGTCTTGCATACTTGCAAGCTCGTTGTACTCTTACCGGCATAGACCGTTGTGCAATTCAAATTGGTCGAGCATTCCAGTGCAGCTCGAGACGCCTTCCTCTGTTCGTCATTTATTGACGTGCGCGTCTTCCTGGATTCTTGAAACAAGCCGCAAAGCATTTTGGGCATTACCTTTCAACCCGAATGACGTACTGACGTCACATGCGTGCCGCCATTTTGGAAATCTTCGTGAATTTATCGTAATCTCCGTCTGAAGAAATTGCAGAGCCACAATTCCTTCCGGAATCAGCAGTTTATTCATAACTCGTTAAAGGTACTTTTTGTGTGATTCTAAATTTTAGTTTCAACTTATTTACAAAACATTTTCGAATAAAATGTCAAACATTGCTGCTCCTCCTCATTTTCTGCAAACAGCCGGAGATCCAAGTATTAAATGGGATTTATGGTTCCCAATGTTTATAGCATATGTAGATGTCCTTGAAAAAGAGGGGTGTTCCGCAAAACGGAAATTAGCTCTATTAAGACACTGTTTAGGAGGGGCAGGCATTAAAGAATTTGACAATCTTCCTCCTATCGAGGATGCTGGAGACATTGATGTTTTCGAAAAGGCTACTAGACAAATGAAAATTCGTTTTGGCAGAAAGATAAATACCGTCATGGAGAGGTTCAAGTTCTACTCTCGCATTCAAAAACAAGACGAATCTATCGAAGATTATGTCTCAGCTCTACGCTCTTTAGCCTGTTATTGTTCATTTGAAACAATTTCCTACGAACAGGTTCTTAGAGATCAGATCATGATGCGAACAAAGAGCAAGAAAATTCAAGAAAGACTTTGGCTTGGTACAGAAACTACTCTCAATGCCGTTATCAATATTGCCAAGGGTATAGAACAGTCAGAATTGTTCGTATCTGAAATAAGGGGTTCTAATGTCAAACCTCAAGTTCCTGAACCTGAAGTTTCTTTAGTTAAAAACCAGTCTAATCCAAATTTTTCAAGAAATGTATTTAAAAAAGATAGTGAAAAAAAATTTGGTGAAGTCAAAAATTATCCAGATAACAGGTTTGTTCAAAGAAAAAATGTTTCTTGTTATCGATGTGGAAGTCCCAACCATGTTGGTAATTACAAAGGTTGTCCTGCCTGGGACAGAGTGTGTGTGAAATGTAAACGTAAAGGTCATTTTGGCAATGTATGTCGTTCTTCCCAAAGAGTTAATTATATTTCTCAGGAGGAAGAAGAAGTTCTCAATAGTTTCAATTGCATTCTTTCTGTGGATGAAGTTGAGCTTAAGGAGTTTCCCTCACATCCCATTTTGGTAGACGATATTCCCATTGAACTGATGATGGATTCCTGTTCACGGTATTCTATTATCGGTTTAGATTTATTTAGAAGTTTATGGGATAATAGAGAGCTCTTTGTTCCTGACATTCATCCTGGAGGTTACTCAGGAAAGAAAATAGACTTGGAAGGATATTTTTGGGGTAAGCTTCAAGTTAAAGATCGGATCACTAATGGGAAAGTGTACGTAGCTACCAAAGGAGTAGCTATTCTAGGGTGGCCACACCAACGTGAGTTAGGCATTAAACTAGACCCAAATGCTAACCCTCCCGTATGTTTTATAGAGCCAGAAGTGAACTTACTTACTGAAGTGAATAATCCTTGCTTTGTCAGTAATATTAAAAACAAATTTCCTGATGTTTTCAAAGATACTCTTGGCAAATACACGGATTTCAAACATAGAATAATCCTCAATGAAAATGCTGTTTCGGTTAGACACAGAGTAAGAAACGTTCCTTTAGCTTACAGGAAGAAACTCAAAGGAATTTTAGATGATCTTGTTTCGAAACAAATCATCGAACCAATTGAATCTTCCCCTTGGGTTTCCCCCATTGTTTTGTCACTTAAGAGTTCTGGAGATCTCCGCCTGTGTGTGGACCTCTGCAGTCTGAACCAAGAAATTTGGATTGATAAACATCCCTTACCAAATATTCACGAATTGATTGCCTCCTTGTCTGGTGCCACTGTTTTTTCTTCAATAGACTTGGCCAGTGCATATCATCAAGTAGAATTATAATGAAGAGTCTAAAAAGTTAACGGCATTCGTTACTCCAGGGGGCATGTTCCAATATTTGAGAATGCCTTTTGGACTAGCTAGTGCCGCCTCCGTCTTTCAAAGATTGATGAGGGATGTACTCAAAAATTGTAATGGTGCGGTGGCTTTCCAAGACGACATTTTGATCTTTGGTAAAGATTGTAACGAACATGACTCTAATTTATATTCTGTTCTGAATTGTGTCCAAGAGAAAGGCCTAACCTTAAAGTTTTCGAAGTGTAAGTTCAGACAGTCCAAAGTTGAGTACCTAGGCCATGAGATTTCAAAAAATGGTATCAAACCCAAACTCAACCATGTTAAAAGTATTACGTCAGCTCCCATTCCCACTTCCAAAGAACAATTATTGTCTTTTCTTGGCCTCACTGAATTTTATGGAAAATGTGTACAAAATTATTCTACGTTAGTTCATCCTTTACGTTCCTTGCTGAAGAAACAAGTGAAATTTGTATGGGGTAAAGACCAACAAGAGTCTTTTGATGTACTTAAGAGTAAAATCATCAGTGCACCTTTTCTGAAACTGTATTCAGTTGACAAAGAATGCATACTTTGTGTTGATGCCAGCAATGTTGGTTTAGGTGCCGTTTTAATGCAGAAGGACAATTCAGGTGAATATGTTGTCTCTTACGCTTCAAGATCTCTTCGGGGTTCAGAAGTTAATTATTCCACGATAGAGAGGGAATTACTTGCGTGTACCTGGGCCACTCAACATTTCCGTCAGTTTATTTGGGGTACTAAATTCTCTCTAAGGACCGATCACAAGCCTCTTGTCACTATGTTATCTGCTGGAGGTGGTAGAACTCTCACTGCCCGCCTAGCGAGGCTTGCTGCTAAGTTACAAGAATATCGTTGTGTAGTTACCTATGTCCCTGGTCGTCTCAATGTTCACGCAGACTGCATGTCTCGTTTTCCTGTTAAAGATTGTCCTGTAGTTGAAAACACTGGAGAGTGTGATGTGGCTTTTAGCATGAGTGATGTCAATGTCATTGTTAATGATGATCAGTCTAAACTGATCTCACAGTCCGTTTGGACAAAAGCTATGGAACAAGATAAGGTTTTGAAGGACGTGAGGATTTTTTTAAGCAATGGTTGGCCTGAAGAGAGGAAACTCAGTGGCGAGTTGGCTTCTTTCTTTAAAGTTAAGGATGAATTAATGGATAATAGCGAGATGGTTTTCAGAGCTGATAAAATTATTCCTCCTAAAGGCATGAGAGAACCAATTTGTGATCTGGCTCATGAAGGCCATTTAGGGATGTCCTCTACTAAGAGAAGAATTAGAGAATTTTATTGGTGGCCTAGTATGGATGGTATGATTGACAAATGGGTTAGAAATTGTTCCCCTTGTTCTTTGAGCGATAAATCTGTGAAACCTATGTCAGTAAGTTTTACCCCTATTGAGTTTGTTGAAAGTCCATGGCGTAAGTTAGGAATAGACATCATTGGCCCTTTTAGTTACCAGTCTGGTAAAGATATGTTCGCCATTGTTCTGGTTGATTATTTCTCGAAGTGGCCGGAATTGAAAATTGTGGAGAAGGTCAATTCGGATGTTATTGTTGAATTTCTGAATGAAGTTTTTTCTAGAGAAGGTTTACCTGAAGAACTCATCACTGATAATGGTCCGCAATTTGTTAGCGAGGTTTTTTCATCTTTTCTTTCCAGTTGTGGTATTAAACATAAGAGGGTCTCCAACTATTTTCCACAAGCTAACGGTCAAGTAGAACGTTTTAACAGAGTAATTAAAGAATCTTGTCAGTTGGCTTTGCGTAGTGGTTTGAAATGGAGGAAAGCTCTGCAAGCTACTCTCTTGACTTATCGTTTTTCCCCTAATACTGTGACTGGACTTTCTCCCTTTGAGATGTTGCGCTGTAGAAAACCGGGCTCAAAGCTTATGCCTTGGTGGTTGAGAACTAAAAAAGGTGATTATTTAGAATTAGATTTGGAAGCAGTTAGAGAGAGAGTTAATAAGTACCAAGCAAGAATGTCTCACCATTCAGCACAGAGTATGAACTTACCTAAATTAAGTATTGGTGATTTGGTAAGAGTGAAGTTTGGTGGACAAATCCGCAAAGGATCTCCTAGATGGTCTGGTCCTCTTAAGGTCATTGAAGTTTTCAGCAAAGCTGTTAGGGTTGAAGATGGCAAAATTTGGAATTTGAGACGCATTTCTGTGTGTAGGTCTGATGACCGCAGGTCCTCTCATTTGCAACCAGACTTATCGTCCCCTAACGATCCACAAACGGTTAATAAAAATTCAGAGCTTTGTAGCACTCATGAAGCCTTTGATCATCTGTCATCGTGTAAGAATATTACTTTTGACAATACTACCAATGTTGATGTTCAAAATGAGTCTGTTCTTCGTGAAAATGTAACAAAGAATGTTATTCCAGAAAATTCTGAAAATGTTGATCGGGGTGTTATTCCAGAAAATTCTGTAAATATTGATCGTTCTAATATTGTTCATCCTGTCTGCAACCAAAGGTTGGTTGTTTCACGTAGTAGTTCACGTGTTAGATGCCCTCCTATGAAATTTAGGGATTTTGTTCGTTTCTGATTCAAATTATTTTTTTTTAGTTTTTCTTTTTGTTTTATTTTGTTTTTTTTAAATTATTTTTCATCTTATTTTTTTTAAAAAGAGGGGAGGTGTGTGGTATTCTATGATATGTCATATTGTGGAATCTATGATGTCATTACTGAGGTCTGTAGAATCTTGGCATTGACACTGGGTTGCTGTTGGAAGAAGACCGTTATTGCTGTGTCTCCTCTTGTGGATGTTAAGCTGTTCTGTGCCAGAATAAATTTACAACTTGGAACCCATTATCTGCAAGTGTTTATTTACAACAAGCCCCTTTATATATAGTGTGGAATGCCTTTAAGGCCTGGTTGAGAGGGACTCTAAAGGGCGCAGCTGCGGGTTGGGCTATATCTGAAAAAAGAGAGGTGGCAGATTTGGAGGTGCAGCTAGCAGTGGCGGAGGCAGCTTTAAAGGCTGGGCAGGCCTCTGACGCCGAAAAAGAAAGTCTACTAGGGAGGGTTGAAGATCTCTAGTTGAAGTTCAGTCTTAAAACTGAAGAGATTATGCTTCCATAGTGGGAGGTAAGCAAAATGAGAGATTTCGATCAGGTGAGAATTGTGGCAAACTTCTCGCCATGAAGAGCAGAGTAGATAGATCATGCAATTACATTAGCAAGATTTAAGTGGGTAGTCAAGTTATGGAGGACAAAGGGGGTATTGAGCAGGCTTTTATGGAGTTTTTTCAAGGTTTATATCGGGAGGATTTATCGGTTTAAGAAGAGGCCTTAGATCATTGGCTTACTGGGAAACAGCTTCCAAAGCTGAATCCAGATAGCCAAAAAACACTCATCCAAGATATAACAGGGAGTGAGATATTTGCTGTGCTAAACTAAGCTAAGCAACGGAAAGCTGCAGGACCCAATGCAATCCCAATTGAGGTCTATGTTTTAATAATCAAAGAAATTATTCCGGTCTGGCTGAAACTGTTTAATGAAATTCTTGGAGGCCTTTCCCCTCTACTTGACTCTTGGAGTGAAGCTCATATTGCACTAATTCCGAAGCCCGGGAAGGGTCCAACCCAGTGCCAGTCTTACTTGCCAATATCACTACTCAATTGTGATTACAAGATCTTTGCAGGGATTTTGAATGCCCGGCTCTGTAAGATTGAGGGACCGATTATCCATGAAGATCAAAAGGGCTTCCTCCCAGGCAGGCAGATGTTGGATTTGGTGTATACCTTAATTGGCGCAGTCGATCTGCCAACTGCACAGGGCGTTCCTCTTTTAATCATTACCGTTGACGCAGCAAAAGCCTTTGATCGAGTCAATTAGCAATACCTGAATAGAGCCTTGAAGGCTTTTGCTTTTGGCGATATCTTTAGGGAGGTCCTTAAGAAAATATATAAAGCTCCTTAGGCTCAGATTTTTGTCAATGGCAGCCTTACTGCGGCGGTCACAATAAAGCGTGGTACAAGGCAGGGGTGCCCGCTGTCCCCCATTCTTTTAGATTTGTACATCGAGCCCTTGGCCCAGAGCTTAAGGCAGAATGAAAAGATCATCCCCTTCGCAGCAAATGGGTTTACGAGGAAAATAGCACTATATGCTGATGTTCTAATTTTATTATCATCAAATGTCAATCTTGCCCTATCTGAGCTACTCATTTAAGTTCAAGCTTTTGAGAAGCTGTCCGGCTACGAGGCCAACCATGATAAAACAGAGATCATGGCCTGGAACATCGTAACTCAAGGGGTGAGGCTTTCCAAAGAGCTCAGTTACCTTGTAGTAATAACAACCCAAGATCTCAGAGATATTCCCAAAACTAACTTGGAGAGAGTCTCCAAGGAGGTTGACGTCCTATTAAAAAGATGGCTGAATATCCTGCTATCCATTTATGGGCGGGTCAATCTGATTAAAATGTGTGTCCTCCCTAAATATGCCGATCTTTTTAATAACATCCCCCTGGAGTTTGATAAAGGTGAATTGCTTAAAATACAGGGCAAGATCTCTTCTTTCATCTGGGCAGGTAAAAAGATCAGGTTGTCTTGGAAGAAATTAAGAATTAAACTTTCACACGGTGGTATGAGCCTACCGGACCTCCAGTTGTACTGTTGGGTGTATCAATTAAAAAATTGTAGGATGCTACTTCTCAGGCCAGATACCTCGCCGAGTGGCAGCATGTTTAAAGCTATGCTGTTGGATGTAGAGGAGGTAGGATTTATATATGAATTTGGCGCTCCTAAATTATTTTAAAAAGTCCAGCTGAAGATGCTGTATGCGACGGCCAAACTCTGGTTGGACTGTTGGCCCTGTTTGGGATTGTCCTTTTAGAGTGTCTTTTGAACGCTTTAGTTTAGCCACTAAAAGACGCGGGTGTCACACACTGGAAGGACATTGTGGTTGGCAACAAATGTTTCCCCTGGGACTTCTGAGGAATCTTACCAGCATTGCTCTCTCAAGATTTAAGTACTACCAAATGTTATCATGGTGCAAGAGCCAATACTGGCCATCCCCTGAGAACAATTCCATGGAAGATGAGTTACAAGACCTGACTCCAAAAAAGAAGGAAGTAGCACAGTGGTATAACAATCTCTTTGCTGCAGCGGATAGGAAGCTAGAACATCCATACTTGGTCTGGGAGAAGTGCTTGCTGAGCGAGGAACTGAAAATGTTTTGCAAGTATCTGTAGACACACTTTATCCAGTGATTAAATCTGCCTCACTGAGGAGAAACCACTTTTTTACGCTCCACAGGATATACTGGTCCCCACTCAACCTATCCAAAATAAAGGGCAGTGGAGATGCTAGATGTATGTGATGTGGTGCCCAGAAGGCGGACAATATCCATGTGTTTGCTTCTGGGGCAACGTGGGTAAGACTCTGTCCGATACCCTGGGTATTGAGGTTGAGGTAAGCCCTTCTCTTATCTTGTTTGGCACTATATTGTGGACAGAAGGGGCGCTGGGCTTCACGGGGATGCAGAATAAATTGGGGGTTTATTTGGTCCTTTTGGCAAGGAGGGAGATCTATAAATTATGGCACCAGGCGGTACCCACAGCATGGAGAGCCTGGTGGAATTCAGTAAGATACTATAGAAATTTAGACCAGAAGGTTAATGTATATAGAGAAAGAATAGAATTTGGGTTATTTAGAAATTTGTTAGATCATTTAAATCCTGATTAGACTACTTTATAAGGTCCAATGATTATACCTCTTGGTCAGCTCATGATGTATGCTGCGGGTGGTTCTCTCAACAACGTCAGCTGAGATTGGAACCCCCAAGTTATGAGCAGCAGGGGTGGATCAGGCTGAGAGGTTGCTATAGCTACGGAGGTCATATGAGGACAAAAAAAGATAGTGCTGGTGTTATGTGCTGGCGCTATCTGTATTACAGAAGGGGGTGCCCTGAAGGCAAAGAAAATGGGGGCGACCATCCGTTGCACTCCCAGGACACTTTATGTGATTCGCACCCAGGAGTTGAGAGCACAGACCATGTACTTCAGCAGCTGCGAGTGAGTCAGTGAATGCAAGGAAGTTTGTAAGAAGCAGTGAGTGTGCCTGTGTGGGAACATTTGTGTGAGAGTGACTGGGAGCTGAGTATGAGGCAGAGCGAGTGTGAGTGAGAGAGAGAGAGAAAGTGGATGAGTGAGAGTGTGTTAGTTAGTAAGAGTGTATCTGAAAGAGACACGTTATGATAGATTCCTTACCTTTGAATATCCCCAGGCGTCATACTCTAAGTGGAATATCCCCAGGCGTCAGACTGGATCCGGAACGTTTTTCGTCAGCAGTACCCCTGCGCGTCGGAAGGTGACGTCTTGCAGCTCCGCGTCCCTCGCTGGCGTCGTATGCGCCGAGATGACGTCACGGAGACTCCTTAGGCACTACCCATGCGCGCTGACGTCAGTTATTTTTCCGCGCCAGCAAGTGCAGACCCGGTTAGAGCACGTACCCTAATCACTTTTTGACTAACTTTTTTGAGATTTTTGTCTGCACTTTTTGAGTCTTTGACTCCTGGTACCATGTAGGGATGCCTGGGTTTAAATCCTGCGGGTCCTGTCGCCGTACGATGTTGGTGGCCGACCCCCATGGCATCTGTCTCTACTGTCTGCAGCGCAACCATGATTCCCGGTCATGTTCCGACTGTCTGCCCATGGCTTCGAAGGCTTTGCGAGAACCGTCCTGTAAGCTGCTGGAGGCCTGGCAGTCGTCCCTGCGCAGTTCAAGGTCCAGGGGATGATCGAGGGACCGACCGCGGAGCCACCATCATCGCTCCTCGGGGTTGAAGTCTTCACACTCTGAATCGGGTAGGAGGTGTCATAAGAAAAAGTCGAATAAGCGTTTACACTCTCCAACTTCCCCCTCTGCTCCGTTGGAGCTTTAGAGTCCCACGGCCTATCCACCTTATCCGGGTCCGTCGGCGACTCCGGCCCAGGTGCAAGATTTTCATGCTGCCATGGACTGCCTTTTCAGGCCTCGGGCTCCCGCTGGCACGCCTTCAGGCCCCGCGGTCCCAGCTGAGGGCCCTCCCTTGCCGCCGCCGGCTCCTGCCCAGCAAGGTCCTCTGCCAGCGGCTCTGGCACCAGCACCTCCCGCGGCTCCGTTCCCGGCGCCGCAATGGGCTCCGTTCGTTCCACCTCCTCCCTTGCCCAGTTTTCCAGGTTGAGATCCAAATTGGTATATGGTGCCGGATCGGCGCCGACCGGTGCCTTTGGACCATTTATATTCCCCTGTACCTCCCCCGCAGCCTGTGCCTCGGGCAGTGGAGGAGGGGGACGATTGGGAGGGGTCTGAGGAGCCTCTTGCAGTGCAAGTCAGAACAAGAGTGGGTGGAAGAGTCAGAGGATGCAGGTGGCCTTGACCTCTCCTCTGAACCTGGTTTTCTTTCTCCTCCTCCTGTGGCTATGGAGGAGGGCACCACATACACTGTGGTGCTCCGTAGAGCAGCTGAGGCCCTTGACCTTGATCTGCCTACGGTAACTCTCAAAACTAACCTCCTCACTGAAGTCCTTCAGCTGACGGCAAGCTCTATGGAGCCCCTCCTAATGTTCAATGAGGCGTTAACTGATGTGTTGATGGGCACCTGGTCTAGACCAGCCACGGGGGTTCCTGTGTATAAGAACGTGGCCAGGCTTCATCGCCCAGCCCCGGGTGACCCTGCCTTTTTGACAACCCACCCAACTACGTCTCTTCCCAGAGCGCATTCCCTACCACCCGCTGAGCTGGAACAGTTTGGCAAGAAACTGTTTTCCTCTGCCAGCTTAGGGCTGCGGTCAGTGAACACTGCATGCTTCTTGGGGCGCTACTTTCACGCTGTGTAGGACACGGTTGCGCAGGCACTGCCTCAGTGTCCAGAGGAAGTTCGGGCAGTGCTTTCCCAAGCTGTTGCTGAGGGGAAAGATGCTGCAAAGTTCGCCATCCAGTGTGGACTGGACACCCCAGACTCGCTGAGTAGTGCGATTTCCACGACAGTGGCCCTCCGTCGCCACGCCTGGTCGCGGTCGACAGGGTTTTCAGGGAATGTTCAGAGTTCTCTTATGGACATGCCTTTTTATGGTACCCGCCTGTTTGTCGATGAGGCAGATAGTACTCTGGAGCGTTTTAAGGACTCCCTGGCTACGGCCAAGTCCCTGGGTCTCTCCACTACACGCCCAACCACGTCTGCTTTTCGTTCATTTCGTGGCCACGGAAGGGGTGCCCCAACACGTTCATTCAGCCAAAAGCCTGCGCAGAACCAACCTTAGCGCGGACGTGGTTCTCGCCGCGGCGGGACAGGGGGCCAGCGTGTGGGTCAGTCCACCTCTGCTCCCGCAGCATCCGCCTCAAAGCCTTCCTAGTCCGATGGGCGGCAGGATTCGCCATCACCTTCCCCACTGGCGTTCTGTCACTTCGGACAGGGGGGTGCTGCAAATCTTCAGAAGGAGCTACTCCCTCCCCTTCGAGTCTGCCCCCCCACCCATGCCACCTCAGTTTCACCGCATGACGGGGGAATCACTTTGTGCTTCTCCAGGAAGTCATGGCCCTCTTGGCCAAGGGGGCCATTGAGCGCTTTCCTAGGCCAGAAGTAGGATGTGTTTGTTATTCCCACTACTTTCTGGTCCCCAAAAAGGAGAAAGTGGGCCTGCGCCCCATCTTGGACCTCAGGAACGTCAATCGCTTACTCCGAAAGGAGAAGTTCTAGATGCTAACTCTGGCTTAGGTCTTGGCTGCCCTGGACCCTGGAGACTGGATGGTAGCGTTGGACTTGCAGGATGCATATTTTCACATCCCCGTCCTGCCGGGCCACCGGCGTTACCTGCGGTTCACGGTAGGCCAAGAGCATTTTCACTTTGCCGTGCTCTCATTCGGCCTTACCAGCGCCCCTCGGGTGTTCACGAAAGTGATGGCGGTGGTCGCAGCTCATCTGCACAGATCAGGAGTTCCAGTCTTACCCTATCTCAACGACTGGTTGTTGAAGTCGGGCTCGCCCCAGGCAGTCGTCTCCCACCTCCAGACTATGGCCGACTTCCTGCATTTGCTGGGGTTCTCCATCAATGTGCCGAAGTCGCACTTGAGTCTCTCTCAGAAGCTCCCGTTCATCGGAGCAGTTTTGGATTCGACTCAGTTTCAGGTTTATCCTCCGGAGCAGCGAGTCCGGGATATTCAAGCTATGATTCCGATCTTTCAGCCTCTATCCCGGGTATCAGTCAGGTTGACCCTCTGGCTCCTGGGCCTGATTGCCTTCTGCATCCTGCTAGTGCAACATGCCAGGTGGCATATGCGGGCTTTGCAGTGGGACCTGAAGCTCCAGTGGGCACAGCATCAGGGCAACCTGTCCGATCATGTCCAGATCTCGGAGGGCACTGCACGACAATTGCAGTAGTGGCTCATGAATCGCCATTGGGTCAATGACAGATCCCTCTCTCTTCCCCAACCGGAGCACACAGTGGTGATGGATACGTCCCTCCTGGGATGGGGTGGCCCCCTGGGAGAGGCGGTGATCAGAGGCCTCTGGTTTCCGGTGGAGTCCCTGGCCATATCAATCTTTTGGAGCTTCGGGTAATCCGATTTGCACTGAAAGCATTCCTTCTCTCTGTCCAGGGAAGTGTAGTGCAGGTGTTCACGGACAACACCACCGCTATGTGGTATTGCAACAAACAGTGGGATGGGGTCGTGGACCGATACGCCCAGACCGATACTGCAGGCTACCTACTGTTGGCCCTTATCATGTAGGCACCCATTGCACTTGGATGATACCTACTATTTGAGAATTATTGGTTCCTATGCATTTACGAGTGATGCATCTCGCCATATATTCATTGCCCTGACGAAGTTCATCCCATGAACGAAACACGTTGGCTGATGTGTTTTCCTTTCATTTGGATATATTTAAATAAAGATGATACCTACGAAGACACTGATCATGCTTCTTTATTAGACGTTACTTTACCTTGGGAGTGCACCGCTCCATTGCTTCTTCAATCTATCACTAACTAATGTCTCTTACAGATATATCGTTACACAAGTAGTAACTTGTGTGTTTGTTAGCGTATTTTATGCTTGTAAATCTGTGACTGTCCATGGTGTTCTCAAGATAATTCTTGGCTCATTGGGTTACCCAAGCTAACATGTCACTGCCATACTGGAGGCAATTCTTGGCATGGCAAAATGCAGGTGCTGACATACTAGAAGTAATTTTTGGCATATGTGGGCACCTTTGGCGAAATCCTGGTACTAGCATACTAGAGGTAATTCTTTGCAACCATGGCATTTCGGGGGTCAGGTTTGGGGGTGGGGGGGGGGGGGGGGGGGGGGGAGTCAATTGTGTGAAAATCCGGTTGCTGGTATACTAAAGGTAATTTTTCACATTAGGTCACCCACTGTGAATAGGGCTGTATCTTTGGCAACATTCTGGTGCTGGCATATTTTATGTAATTTGTACCTTAAGGGGGAACTTGATGGCAATGGGACACTGGAGGCAATTCTTAACATACAGGTGGCACGCAATGTAAATTTGGAAGAAAAAGATGAGGTAAGTCTGTAACATATTATGCCCCATCACTTTGAGGTCATCAGCTGGCACCTTCTTGAATTCTAAATTTTGTCTACTTTTCAGAAATGTATAGCTTTCTGATAGATACTTTTAGCTGCACATTGCTCACTTTTTGAATATTCCCCAGGTGTTAGACTGGAACCGGAAACTTTTCATCAGTCCTTTTGTGCACCGGAAGGTGACACCATGCAGCTCCGCACTGAGACTGTTCTGCTCTGTAAGTTATATGTGGGGTATATACAGGCACCACTCCCCAGGCTGACATCAGTTAATTTCTTTCTGTGCCCCCAGGTGCGGATCCAAAGATTCCTCTGGTCTCTTTGATACACCGTATCTCGATTATCCAAAATTCTGGTGCAGTTTGCAACGGATGCTTCTTAAAACGACAAGTTTTGAACCCTGAGGGGCTGTCGCAAACCGATGTATATAATGGACCCACAACAAGTGTGCCTGTGGTATCTCTGGTTGAGGCACTACTCGAAGACCTGCAGAGACTGCATCGATGAACCCCAAAAGGCAACATAGGAAAACTCCATGCTGGAACCGCTCCAAGTCCCGGTCCGTGTCAAGGGTTCGGTCCCGGAGTCAACAGAGCCACTCCAGGGGCCAGTCTTCATCATGCTCCAACTCTTCCGGTCAGCACAAGAAACAGAAGAACTTGAAGCGACGTTTGACTGCTTAACATCACTTCCACTCTCCTGAACAAGTGCTTGGGCAGCATCAACAGTCTAGATCACACTTTCAAAATCGTCTGACTTCGGAGCTGATTCCACAGCTGGTTCTGTCACAACCCGAATTTCCAGGGCCTTTAGCCACGCCACGTCAGATTGAAGTGTTCCCCACAGCTATGTTTCAGCTCTTCAATTTCTTACTTACTCCCTCCGGCGTGCATTTAGGCCCCAAGGAGCTGAGAAGCTGTCTATCTGGTGCCTTTGAACTCCTCTTCCTTCGTCTCCTGTTTCGATACTACGTCCTGCACCCAAAACAACATCTGGCACAAGTATGTTGATGCCAATGCTGACCTCGCCTGAATCCAACCGAGGCACCCATTTCTGCTCTCGACTTAACACAAGGCAATGAGTTTGCTGAGAACTGTCAGGATAACTAGTATGAGGACTTGCAGGAGGCCAGTGGGGTAAACACCTCCCCAGAGACCGCTCTTTTTTTCTCCTCCTGGGCTGGCCTAAGAGGAATCAGCATCCTAAGCCATGGTCTTGAGCAGAGCTGCCAAAATCCTTGATCTCCAACTTCCCACTCTGCAAGGAAAAACTAATGTTCTGACCATGGTCATGCAGCAGGGCCAGACATCTTCTGTACCCCTCCTGCCCTTCAATAAGGCTCCAATGGGTACTCTTTTTTGGAACTTGGGCCAAGCCATGCTCTGGCCTGCCAGGTAATATACAAATTGCCTGGTGTCACTTAACTCCTCCAGCCGACCCAACTTTCTTGCCCCAACACTGATCTTTGGAAAGTCTTGTGGTGCTGGCTTCCACCAGCTGTTCCAATCTGAACACTTTTTCTCCCACTCAACCCGATAGGGAATTGAAATGAGTGGAGGCATTTGGTAAGCTTATCCATTAGTTGGACTCTGCGTTCTGTTGATGCTGCCTGTTTGTTGGGTGTTATAGTCACGCCCTTTGGGATTCAGTGGTATAAGTCCTCTCTGGTATGCCAGAAGATCTTTCCCCTCTACTGTCTCAGGTGATTGAAGATGGTCGTGATGCAGCCAATTTCATGATTCATTGTGGCTTGGCGCTTCTTTGTTTGGTTATTTGCGACTTACTGATTTTCACTATATTGTTGTTTTTTTCGTTTTTTAATTGTTAATTTAATTTGTGCACATTTTGTGTATTGTGTATGACTGTTGGGTTGAGTGTGAGTATGTGTGGTGACATTAGGATGATTGCTGGTTATGTTGTATATTTATATTTATATTAGTGATCTGTTGTGAATACCATTATGAATATTGCCTTTGCAAAAGTTGTTAAAAAATGTTTTTCTAATGAGTTTTGGTGTGGGACAATGTTGATATGTATTAATCTTTGGATGTATTACCTTTAGAATTATTGTGCTTCTAGGAGAGGTTTTTGTTCTTGTTTGGACACCACCGATTACATCGTGTGTGCGATTGGCACCAGCGTTGCCATGCGTGGCTTCTCTCGACTGGGTTCTCTGGTGATGTCCAGTCCTCGTTGTTGGATATACCCTTCAATGGGACTTGGCATTTTGGGGACAAGGCTGACCCCGCTCTCAAAAGTTTGAAAGAGAGTTGAGCCACCGCTCACTCTCTGGGCCTTTCTGTGCCACCTCACCAATCACACAGGTGCGAACGCTTCTTTTGTGGCTTTGGCAGAGGTGTCCCTTACCGCCAGTCTGTCCATCCCCCTCATGGGACCTAGCAGTTTCACAGGAGAGGCAGAGGTGCCCACTAACCCCGACCACCTGCAGCCAAGGTCAACATGCTACACAGTGGCAACCCTACCTGGCAAGCCTTTCAGTGTACCCTTACAGGATGACAGCCACCTAGTGAGAGGCAAACTCCACCAATTCTATCTGGGTTGGCAAGCAATCGCATTGGATTAGTGGGTCCTTCAAATTGTTCACAAAGGCTACGCCATACCCTTCCTTTCATTCGTGCTGCACCTTCCTCTATCCACCCAACGACTAACAGAGGACCACATCTCCATTTTGCTGCAGTAGTGCTAGCCATTTCCGCAAAGGGGCTGTTGAGAGGCTGCCGGTGCCAGAAGTAGGACTTGGTTGTTATTCCTTTTACTTCCTGGTGCCCAAGAAGGATGGAAGCCTTCGGCCTATTCCCGATCTGTGTCCTCTGGAAGAAGAATTAAGGATGTTCACCCTGGCCCAGGTATTGTCTGCATTCGACCCTGGAGACTAGATATTGGCGTTGGACTTGCAGGATGCTGAGGTCTATATTCCCATCATGTCAGCTCATCTGCGCTACCTGCGGTTCGTGGTGGGAGAGGAGCATTTGCAGTTTTCTATGTTTATGCTTCCCTTTGGTCTCACCAACGCCCCTCAGGTGTTCACGGAAGTGGTGTCAGCACATCTTTGAAGGTCGGTGTAGTCTACTCCTACTTCGATGGCTGGCTACCTCAATGACTGGCTGTTGAAGCCGGCTCACCCCAGGCAGTCTTCATCCACCTCCAGATGGCGCAAACCTCCTGTCATCTTTGGCGTTCACGTCCAACATACCAAAGTCACACCTGACTTTTTCTCAGATGCTCCTCCTCATCAGACCCATCCTGGACTTTTCCGTTTCTTACCTTTACCCCAAGAAAGAGAGTCCAGGACATTCAGGCTATGATCTTGATCTTTCAGCCTCAGTCCTGTATTTCAGTGAAGTTGACTGTGAGCCTGCTGGGACTGATGGCCTTCTGCATCGCCTTAGGGTATATGTTCACGCTATATAAATTGTTGTCATTCATCACGCCAGGTGGCATATGCGGGCTCCGCAGTGGGATCTGAAGTTCCACTGGGCACATTAAGGGGACCTCCGACCACGTTCAGATCTCGGGTGAGACTGCAAGAGACCATGATTGGGTCAGTGGCAGGCCCTTCTCTCTTACCCGCCCAGGGTTGACAGTGGTCACCGATGCGTCGCTTCAGGGTTGGGGCAGCCATCTGTGAGAGGTAGAGATCAAAGGCCTCTTGTCTCTTGTGGCTCCATATAAGCCTTCTAGGGGGAGGGCATCTGCTTAGTGTTGAAAACCTCTCTTCAGACCATCAAAAGGAGGTTGGTAGAGGTGCTCAGGGACAACTCCTGTGCACGTGTAGTACTGCAACAAATTTCGCAGGTTGGGGTCACTGACTGTGCCAGGAGATCTTGCGACTGTGGAAATTACTGAACCACCAAGAAATATTCTTAGTGGTGAACCTCCTAGCAGGATCATTGGATGCCAGGGCAGACGAGCTCAATCATCAGTGCTTACCAGATCACGAATGGCAGCAACATCCAAGGTTGGTGCAAGGTCTCTTCTGCGCATAGGAAATACCTTGGCTCGATTTGTTTACCACCACCGAGAATGTGCAGCATCACCACTTCTGAGTGTTGGAGTTTCCAAGATGTATCTCATTCAGAGACATGTTTCACCTTGAGTGGAACTCTGTACTACTTGTATGGCTTTCTGCTGATACCACTCCTGCCCCAAGTTCTCAAGAAGATAAAGACTGCCTGGGCCCAAGTCATCCTAGTGGCTCCGGGTCGGGCACGGAGAGTATGGTATCCAGATCTCATGGCCTTGAGAAAATGACCTCCGATAAAGCTGCCCCTTCAGTAGGACCTGCTGTTGCAGCAACAGGGCAGGGTTCTGCACCCAGGCCTTCACAGTCTCCACTTAATGCTTGGAGATTAACTGGGCGACGGCTGAACACCTTCAATATTTCCCCGGAGGTGGTGGAACTCTGGACTCCTGTATGCCTTTTCACCGATGCCACTCCTGCCCCAAGTTCTCAAGAAGATCAGGACTGACAGGGTCCAAGTCATCCTAGTGGCTCCGGACTGGGCACAGAGAGTATGGTTTCCAGAACTCCTGACCTTGAGTGTATGTCCTCCAATCAAGCTGACCCTCCAGTTGGACCTGCTGATGCAGTAACGGGGCAAAGCTCTGCACCTAGAGCTTCGCAATCTCCACCTTCGTGCTTGGGGATAGAGCGGCAACTGCTAATTACCCTTGATCTTTAATATCATCTTGGCAGCCGGCATTCCTCAACGAAAACTGTATACGCCTGTTGATGGGATAAGTGTGTGGCTAGGTGCGGCACTCGCCATATTGACCCCTTCCAGGTCAAACTGTCTGACGTTTTGTTGTTTGTTCTCTCTTACCCGGCAAGGCCTTTCTCTGGGCACAGTTAAGGGTTATCTTTCAGTCCTCTCTGCTTTCTATGGTTGCCTAATCAGCCCTCTTTGTTTAAATCACCAGTTGTGATTTGATTTTATTAAGGGGCTGCAATACGTTTGCCCCTTCTCCTTTTGTCATGCCCCAATAGGACCTTAATCTGGTCCTGACTTATCTGATGTCCACTCCTTTCAAGCTTTTTAACCCTTTGCATGCTGATGACGGAACCGCTCCATCATCAGCTGCGGGTGCGCTGTGCTGATGACAGAGCGGTTCCGTCATGGCCCGCTCGCTGCTCATGCGCGGCGCGAATTCCGCGCCTGAACCGCTCCGTCACAAGCACAGCGCAACCGACGCTGGTGACGGAGTGGTTCCGTCACCAGCATGCGCCCGCCGCATTTCTGCCCCGCCCCCTTAGCACTGCGGCGGAATAGCCGCCGCAGTGAAGGGGTTAACAGCAGTCCTCTATGGATCCTTATTATCGAGACCATGTTTCTCATTGCCATCACTTCGGCACAGCGTGTGAGTGAGCTTTGGCCTCTGTGTCAATCCACCATACACTTCTTTCTTCCCAGACAAACTGGTTCTGCGGGCACAACATCCTTCCTGCCAAAAGTTGTGATGCTTTTCCACATTGGCCAAACCGTCACTCTGCTGGCATTCTATGCTCCACCTCACCCCTCTAAGGAGGAGAGGAGACTTCATTACTTAGACCCTAAGAGAGCTCTGAGCTTTGACATAGATCACAACAAAGACCACCTAGGTGGAGGATCAACTCTTTGTAGGGTTCTCTAGAGTGAAAAAAGGCAAAGCAGTGCTGAAGAGAACCTTCTCCGATTGGATTGTGTTCTGCATAAAAATCGGCTACACATTGCCTAAAAACTACAGCCACCATAAGGACTGCGTGCTCGAACTTCCAGGGCCAAAGCTGCTACTAGACATCCTAGACATCTGCCAGGCGGCTACATGGGTATCCCTAAATACATTCACGAAGCATTATTTTATTTTTATTTTTTTGCAGAGTTTTATATAGCGCGAACTAGACCCAAACCGAATCGGGTATCAGAGCGCTTTACATAGCACCAGTTACGTTACATGAGGACACATTCATTTGTAGGCACGGGGAGATTAAGTGATTTGCCCAGAATCACAGGAGGTTTTGGCGTTGTTACCGAGACTCGAACCCAGATCCTCCGATCCGAGGGGACAGTTTGCCCATTTGGTCTCGCATCGATTTTTGGTTTGAGTCCATTTACAGACACACCTCTATGTAGGTTCTGCTTTTGTATGTATTCCAAAGTTGAGGAATCTGCGGCGGGAAGTTTCTAGCAGAAGAACAAGTTACTTACCTTTGATAAAGCTCTTGTAGAGTGACTAGCTAACTGCAGATTCCTCACCGACCTACCCATCCTACCTTTTCTGTGGTTGGACTCTATCCGTTATTAAACAGCCCAACTCTAGGAATCTGCACACTGTCTGCCGATTGTCTGCGCCTCCAGATGCAGAGCCCCAAAAGCACCTGTCAGCACATCGGAGTGGTGCCTATATAGGTCTTGCACGTCATTTCAGGAGCAGAAGCGTCCATGCAGGGCTGCAAGACACTGCCTTCCGGCACGTAGAAGTACTGCTGAAACTTTCGGATCCTGACTGACTCGTGGGGAATATGCAAAAGTTGGGATATCTGTGACTAGATACAGTCTCTACCAGAAAGAGTGTTACCTTCTGGGTTTCACACCTTTTTCCACCTCAAACTACAAGTAGAGAAAAGCCACATAAAATAGGAAAAAATGGACTATCATTGTGGTAATTTTTTTTAAACAGCTCTGCTTGTTCCTGAAAGCAGGGAAGAGGTTTTACCTTAGCACAGCAAGCCTTTTGTTGATGTCATTTTAAAGAAACAAAAATATCTTTGCTTGCACAAAGAACACAGAATGTTACTTTATTTTGGCTGTTTTCTCAGTTCCCTCCAATATTTGGGAAAAAGTTTGTAAATTTGGCATAGATCCCTTTTTGTTGGAAAACATTGTAAAGGTTTTTAAAGCACAAAGTGCCCTTAACATCAATACAAAGGCTTAGCACACAGGTGGTATCTCTTTCCACGGATGACAATGGATGGTAACTTGTTCCATTCAAGCCGATCAAACACAAGCATGAAGAAATATGGAAACTGATATCTTCAGATAGGCTTTTATGTATGCATCTGCATTTACAACTACCAAATTAGCATCATTTAAATGGGCATAGTTAAAGTGGAAAAAATGTTTAGGAATCCCGATACGTAAGCTGGAATTTTCTAACGTAGCTTATACATTCAATAGCCCCAGCCCGGCCAAACTGCTGAAGGCCTACAAGAAGAGTGTCTGTCAGGCTGAACTAAGGGCAGCCTGACAGATACTCTTCTTGTTCACGTCAGGCAGCCAGGAGCTAGACAACGTACTGAATGCTCATGCTCCTAGCTGCCTGAGCTGAACTTTGCCAGGCTGAGGATTTCACAGCCCTGTTGCCGTGACTCCGTCACTCTGGCAAAAGTGCCTTGAAGCCCTCCCCCCTTTGTGATGGAGTAGCGGCACTGATTGTTTCAGTTTTAATCCCTGAAGTGCCCATCGTCAATCACTGACACTTGGTCAGAGTGGGGTGAGGTCAGCAGTCTCACTGACCCCATCCCACTCTGTGACGAGTGAGGGACTGCTGCCTTCCCTCATTGGCTGACCTAAGGTCAGCCAGTGAGGGGAGGCAGCAGTTCCAACCCTCCTGGGACCTTCGAGGCTTCCCTCGCTACAGTGAAGGTACATTTTCTGTTTAGTGCATGAATGTATGTGTATTTGTTACTGAGTGTTGTGAATGGGTGTGTATGCGTGTGCATATGTGAATGCATGGGTGCCAGTGAGTTTTTACCCCCCCCCCCTTTTCTGGTTAAATTGGCTGTCTGCCACTGAAGTTCGATTAAACACTTATGATGTAGAACTAGGATTACAAGCATGAAACTTTCCCTTATGTAATCATAATTAGAACATTCGAATGTTGAGCGCTCCATTGAAGACAGTGGAGTGCTCCGGGCTTCTAATAGCTGGTAGAAGCTCGTAGCATCAACATTCCAATGTTTGTTCCCCGCTGTTGCTGTGAACAAAGGCCTCACGGAGCCTGTGGGGATTTAAACCCCCTCTCCTTTGTTTTACACATTAGAACATTCTGCTCTCTAGGCGCGGAAATGTTCTAATAGCGTTAGAGCCCTCCATAGCAGGCTCTTCCGGACATTAAAGGCCTGCTCCCTTGTTAAAGGCCCTTGCCTTCAGCTCAGCCCTTTAACACTGGAGCGAACCTTTAATGGCCGATAGAGCCCGCTACGGCAAGCACAGAGGCTATATTAACCTTTTGGATGAAAAATGGATTTAGATGAACAAGGTTTTTTGTAGCACTGACACGTCATCTTGATCACTTTGGAGCACTAGGAGGAAAGTAATCGGCCAGTAAAAATAAAAAACTGTTTTACGGGGAAACACAGTTCTGCCCAGTTGTAAGGGAATGTCCCAAATCCGGCTCTCTTTATTGGCTCCCACGATGCGGTTACCTCTAGTTCAATGACATGCAGCAAAGTTCAGTTTTCTGAAGTTTCCGGAATAGTTCTGGATAGCGGCATTCAGAGGCTGTGGAACAATAATTGTTCTCTTGATACTAAGCAGTCTTGGTTGGCTCAAGACAAGCTAGCAGTAAACTGTTAAAGGGAATTTAAGGTTATCCCAGTTTAAACGTTGGGTTGGTATTTAAAAACAAATATTTAAAAAAGTGTTCGAGGTACACACAAGCAACAGGCAATGTACAATACCTCAACTGTGGAACTATTACAGGTACGTAACTTTACCTTACTTCGGTCAGTAACTGAAATGTTTTCTGTCAGATGCAGGTAAGAAGTCTCCGCAGCCTAAGACAAAATACGTGAACCTATTATCCCAACTGATTTAGACAATTCCGTATATTTGTTTTTAATTGATTTTAATTTCAAGTGTTTAAAATTGTATTTTCTACTCACTCTGTGATTTCTTTTTCTTGCTTGCAGGAGCCCTGCCCATCATTTACGTCACACTGCTCTGTTACCCGTCCACGCGGAGTGCGGCCTTGCTGACGTACACCGGTCTCTCCAGCTACGCCATCTACTGCGCAATCACCGCCAGCAGCAATGTCACCCGCCTGCGCTCTTTCGCGTGGCAGGCCTTCTTCCGCTTCCTGTTCTTCTACTTGCGATGGGTGGGTCTGGGCACGGGGCATCCCTCCTCACTGCGAAGCTACCTGGTGATGGACTCCCTGGCTTTACTCGGGGGCATGATCAACATCTCGCGCATTCCAGAGCGCTGGAAGCCTGGCAAGTTTGACTACTGGTTCAACAGCCACCAGATCATGCACGTGCTGGCGGTTCTGAGCATCACATATCTGCACTGGGGGGTGGTGTCTGACCTGCTGTGGGTCACCACCCATGTCTGCCCAGGGGACTGACCCTGCTTCGCACAGCAGCAGCAAAGAAAGAACATTTCGGTCCACACGTATTGGGGCGCCGCGAGCCCATGTAGGATCAAACACCCCCCAAAATGGGAGGGGAAGAGAAGTTATCCAAGTAATGTATTTACAGCGTTTTAGGTGTCTGCAAAGATTAGCCACGCAATACAAGTTCTAACCTTTGACTTGATGGTTGGGAGTTCGTTCTAACCCAACATACCAGTATGAAACTGAGAAGTAAACTTGACCTCAGGGATTTTTGTGACCGGTGTGAGGGCTATGGGCAGCATGACCGAGATCCCGGAGGTCTAAACCCCTCCTTCCCAGCCAGACATGTTCTCTAGGGTGTTGAAAGTGGGTGGGGAGTCACAAAAGTCCCTCTCTGTCTCCGTTCGTGACATTCACCCTCCCAGGTGATCAGCTCCAACTGGGACCCTGGTCCCTACCAATGTTTCTTTTCTGGGGTGACGAAGAATAGAATATCTGGTGCTCTCAAATCGCTTTTGAGATTTCCTTTTCTATGGGAGGCACGGCCCAGGTCAGATCCCTGGGACAGGTGGATAAATATACACATTTTTAGTATCTAAAATAGTGTTTACATATTGCCATCATAGTGCGAGTGAGAGGTGTGTGTATGAGACAGACCACGAGGAGTGTGTGTGTGTCATAAATATTCAGTTGTTTGCGGGTGCTTGCTCAAACAGCAGTGCACCTTCAGAATAACGTTTCTGGATGTATTTTTATTATCTCATGCCACTTCAGATGCTTTATACCAGCAGAATATGTTATATGATAGAAGGGCAGCTGCTTCGTAGGTGGAGCTGCACACGCTCCTCCCAGAGTGGATTGTACACAGATATGGCCTTCCGGGTGTAGCAAGAAAATGCAGAGCAAGAAGGCAAGTTACAAAGGGAGATACTCGCCCCCTCCATTCTTAAACCAGCTCCAGGTTCCCTCTGCAGGTGCCAAAAGGCGGGTCCCGCCAGTGGTGCCAAGCCCAGTGTGTTTCCATGTAAGATCCCTGTGATAAGACACAGGTTCCATATTGTGCTGGCTGCAGTGCTTCTCAGATAACTTGCTACAACCAAACAGTTGCAAACATATGACTTGACAGAATATGGAACCCGCTAATCCAGTGAGATAGCTGAACAAATTAGCGAAAGGCAGAAAGTTGGTGACATGGGTGGGGGAGCAGTGGATGGTTACCCTGGAAGTAAAAGCAAATATGTTCATTTTTCTGAAAAACGAAACGGCAATGTGGAACAGCTATGACGCTACATGATTGATTTAATGTTGTTTTCTGTTTCTGCTTCATCCTGGTGCGTGTCATTTCTCATTTTTTGCCCTTTTAACCCCCATGAAGATTAATTTTACAGGTTTCATGAGGGTTCCACCCACAAAAGAACCCTATACAGGGTAGGAAACAGTTGAGTATGTATACTCCTTGGTTTTCCAGCATTGGGTGGTCGAGGTTGTCTTGGCATGGGGAAATGTCTAGCCTGGCAATGTAGAGTAATGAAAGGCTTGAAGCAGACCTCTGGTATGCTGCGGGGAGTTCTGTGGGGTGCTGGCGTGTATTTTCCTTTACCTTCATCTTCATCCCAAACCACTTCCCTCCTGGCCCCCTGTATCTTAACATAGGCACCAGCAGTGCACCGGGATGACGTTGATGTGACATATCATAGTGCTGCACCTACCTCTTTTTCTTTGATGTTCTAGTTTGCAGGATTGGCTTGGTCCTCATTTTAAGGATGGACCTAATAGGCAGCTATAAAAAATTGCCAGTATTTGTTGAATGTCGACGAAGAATGCATGGAGAAGCCACATCACTGTATCGAATGTACATTTGTGATCACACTTTTACTTCAGCCTGTCTAACGTCCAACTCATTGTGGGCAAGGTGCACCATATTTCCCAGTACCCTCCCCTCCCCCACAAACATAGTCAATTTTTCAGAGTTATTTTGCTCTTTCTCGTCCCCCTGCTTTCTGTGACGGGCAAACACTATCATGGAGTTCAGAGATGCAGATCCTGGTCCAACCAAACACAGAAAGGCCGGAGCAATGCAAGATTGTGGCTTGTGAACCTTATCGTCAAGTGTGTGCCACCAGCCAGTCTCCAGTTATGTGAAGAGCATGTATTGACTCCCTGCTCTGAAATGTCCCCAGCCACTGCTGGGCTTTTGGTCCCAATCAGTGTTTGAATGGAAATCTAGAAGTGCAGGTACTCCGTGGCCTAGAGTACCTGTTTACTGTTGAGAAGTGCCAGTACTCCTTCGGTTAAACGCATTGAGATAGTGCTGAGAAGTGCCAGTAAGTACACTTCCATTGAAAGCATTGAGATACTGCTGAGAAGTGCCAGTGCTATACCTTCCAAATTAAAGAAGTGGAGGTACCGAGTACCTAATAGTACTACCCATTTAAAGTACTAGTCTTAATGGTCTCTGGTTTTCCACTTCACCTACACAGTAGGGGACAGAGGGTTTTATAACTCCTGTTGTAGCTTCCATTGAGGCATACTTGCAGTGTGGCGTATAAGGGAGGAAGAGTGCTGTGGGCGAGTTGGAGCTTTGTGTTTGTTATGCAGCCCTGACATCCCTCTCTTTTCCTCAGCCCCAGTCCGCTTGTGGTCCAGGAAGCCTCAGAGGCACCGCTGTGGCCCTCCATCATGAAAAGCGACTTGGCCATTCAGGAGAATGTGCTCTCCTTTACCTTTATGGTATCATTGTTCCTTCAAGTGCACCTCTACTCTTTTCAGTGTCTCCTTGCTGTTTCAAGTGAATCTCAACTCATTCTTTAAGATCCTTTTACTTCAATAAAAATGTTCTTCCAGGATCTCTCTGCTCCTATTTTTTAGGGATATCCTAGTGGCTTGCATGCGTTTTATAAATGTATCCACTTTTGTTGTGGAAACGTGAAGCAAGCACTTGCAATTTTGATTTGCTGGGGAGTCCTCTTTGTGCTGTTAATCATATGGTCACAATTTTTATTTCGAGTACAGCCTCTTACTTATCTGAGATGTAATCATCAACCCAAACTAGTCATTTGCGTTGTCCTTATCTCTAAGACGGGCCTGCAGGTTACCCAGCTCTTTGAATATACTTTTGCACTTTGGTCCTTTTTTTTGTATAATTAAAGAAAAACTGTTGATGCCAACAAATCTTTCTATTAGCAGCAATAAACACCCTTTGTGAGGCCAAGCAGATGACTGCACTATATATCAGACAGTATGATCAAGAAAAAGGTGGCCAACGACAAACGTATCATCAGGTGAGGCTCTGAGGATTTCATTAATGTTGTGGTAAGTGGCTGGCAACTCAACGTGCTAAGCATTAGACTGTGAGCACCCCCAACTATCTCTGTGATACCAAACTAGGATCAGCAGTGGACCTCAATTGAGGATGAAATTCTTGACGTTTGGACTTCCCAAATTAAGCCATAGAGTGATGGCAACTGTAGCTTGATGTGTACGTGAACATGGAAGCCTTATAGGAGAGACCCTTTCTGTTAAAAGCATTACCGGGAAACCACACAGTCACCAGAAATTGCAAGTCTTCCTTTTTCATACAATGAAAACAGTCCTGAGAAGAAAGCATTAGCCCCGTCTAAGACCTCATCAAATCTCTGAATGTCTGCTGCATAACACATCTTTACTTACAGCATGGACCTTGCTAATGCCAAACTAGCAGAGGTTACTAGGTGGTGGTGCTGCACTGGTGTCTGCAGCTCAGCAGCCAAAGCACTCCCTTTGGTGTATTCCCTCCAGAACCATACTGTGACAGACAGCTGATGTCTTTGCTGTACCTGTGTTCTTGTTCTCCCATGTTGACCTCCCTCTATGCTATGTTGTGACTGGCCTCTGAGTATCCCAGCCACAGTATTTATGTATAATCCATTGAGGTCCTGGCTGAATGACATACTGTGGCATATCCCTGCTATACCAGTGTCTGTGCTTCCTTTAAGAACCCCGCTCACACCATACACTTACTATCACTGCTACATTTTAATCTACTCCCTTTGGGGTAAAAGTAATGGTCATTGTCACCAATGTCTATCTCTACTTCTCTCGATGAGCTACACACCTCTTCTAATTTCTGATTTGTTTAACAGAATAGATGTAAAACAAGTGTGATCTTTTGTTTTTGTCCCTTTAGAAACGTTCATCCAACGATGTCTAAGGCTTTCTAACCATAGTCACTACCACGTGTGGGTCTGTCGAAGAAACACTTTTGGAGACTGTTCCATTACAGGCTTGTTTGCAGAGGGAAATGTATATGCTTTATGATCTGAACAGGAATACTTTAATAGTGGTGGGGTCCATGGAAAGCAAGGTTTTTAGATGAATATTCATGTATACAATCTCAGGGTATGGGAACGCCACTCGGCGATTCTTCCACTAGATGAGGCTTGCAGAAACCAGCATGCCACCGATTCCTGCGATTCTCCAAAAACCTTGAACCTCATTAATACCAGTGTTTATTCTTCCAAGAGAACTGTCTGTTAGAAACTTGAATTGTTGCGTGTTCCTCAGCACTTGAATTAAATAAAACACATTTAATAACAAAACTGGCATGGTTTCTGTGGTCTGTCTCAAAATATATCCTCTTTGTTCCTCATTTTGGCATCGGCATTGTATAGGTAATTGTACTGCAAATATGAGAAGCACAACAAAGGAAAAAGAGCTTTTTTTAAACCATTTTGGTGCTATAAGGGGATTGTTCACACTAGCTGAACTAGTTCATACATGCAGCTACATAACTCAATTTGCCTGCAACTATTGTTGTTTCCTTGTTCTTGACTTCACAAGAGATTATTTGAAATGCTTTCTGTCGACATTTACATACTAATGTTATGGCATATTTTATCACACAATATTTTTGTACTGTTATGTCCCAGCTCTTTCCCTTTCTCACCTTGTGGGTACCACCTGATGTTGGGACCGGAAACAGTTTCTATAGCTTCCAACAAGGAGCTTTATGTACACATACAACATATACAAGCTTTATACGCAACATGCCTTTCCTATATTCACCTTTGCCAGCTTGTTTTGTTCTTACGAGTGATGTGGATAGGAACCTGTCGCAGTCATCTTTAGAAATTCCTCATACGGGACCCTGTCCCTGATTATCCTTGATCTCAATCTTTCTAGGATTTTTCTTTGACTTTTCTTTCCCCCTTTTTCATTCACCTCGGATAGTTCATCTGGTCAAGCAATCTCTGAAGCAACGCAATCAGTTCTTAAAGGGACCACCATTTTGCCAGCAATACCTACTACTTCATGGTTCCTTCTAATCCTACCTCACTGCTGTCTTTTCCTTCACATCGAAGAGTACAGATTCACAGCACCATAGGAGGCATGAACAAGTTGGTGAACCTGTAAGAAAGGGAAAACGTAAGGAGCATAATTGCCTTCCTTCAACATACACAAAAAGGAAATAATGGTCTAGAACCTCAGATCCTCCAGTGTCGAAGACAGGAGCATGTGACTAAAGATATTTATCCTCCTTATCCACTAGAGAAGTCTCTCCACATCCCACTTCTTCCTTATAATCTGACCTTAGTAACTACTCACTCAGAATCTGTTACCTACTTCTCTGGTATCTGCAGGGATGATGATGTGGGTACTTTCCAAGAAATAACCAACAGAACTGTTATCAAGCCCATCGTTGAAGTTGTTTCCCTCGCAAGACCTTTGGAAGCTTTGGCACTTGATCTGATGGAGCCTACCATGCATACCTTCCAGACACTATTCTCCATTAAACCTGTGCCAAGATACATGGAGAAAAAAAAGATGAGAAGAAAAGACAATTGCTAGATATCGTCAAAAATGGATCCAAAATCTTAACATGTTTTCCACCTCACATTTCGCTAGTGTCAAGATTTTTACTCCTGGACCAAATGCTGCAGGAGGTACAACCCCCCTTTCAGCAGAAGTGATTGCATGTGTACTCAAACTCAAGAACAAAGGCATTTACTTCTGTTCTTATTATTTTGTAAGTAGGCACATTTGGAATATCTACTAATCTTAGACTTGAAGTACGCTAACAAGTGGCTGAAAAAGGAAAACAAACCAGAATACTTGCCTTATCAAGTCTTTCCACATCTATATCATATGGCATGAACAGGTCTAAGAACGTGTATTTTCACATACCTATATGCAAAGACCATAGGAGAGTCTTGTGATCTTGCATTCATTTGTGCTTTCATTACCATTCCAGGATCCTATCTTTCTATCTCCAGCCAGGTGTAATCCAGTGTATGATAGTGGTAGTGGCAGCCCCAAGAAAAAAAGGCTACCTGCGTGTGAACGAAAGCCAGTTTGTTACCAAAACCCCAGTAGGACCTCAGGTCAACCTTCGATCTTCTTTGGGATCTCACCCTATCGATCATCTCTTCCAAGTCAATACTCCTCCCTGTTCTAAGTTCTCCGTATCAGAAAGGCTGGTTTGACACAAAAATGAGAATAGTGTTTGCTTAAAAAAAACAGGCTATCATTTACACTCCTGAAGCTTCAATGTTTAAAGAACCAGTCATACAGATATCTTCCCTCATGGCCAGCATGGCTTTTTTAGTTCCTAATACCAGACTCACATGCGTCCTCATTAGAATCTCCTAGAAGACCAGTGATTTCAGAAAATGGGAGACTTGGAGGAAAAGATTCAAAAGTCCAACAGCGCCATCTCGCCTCTTATAGTGGTGCAAGAATTCGAACATGTTTCAGAGTCCCATTCCACTTTTGACTCAGAGTAGTAGCATTGATGGAAGAACAGAGAGCACACATGGAGGAGCTTTCTGACCCAAGGAAATAGTCTGCTACCTCCAGAAAATCTGTTCCACATGCTAGAACAGAGGGTAATTCACCAAGCCCTAAAATTGTTTCTCCCATTGATTTCTGTATCATTAACACATACACATGCAGACAATATGAAAAACGTGTGTTATCTTTTGTTGTCTTTACAAGCAAGGATGAACCAGATCTAGAGTCTACTAAAGGGAAGTAGTATTGCACTAGTTTCAAGCAAGTGACACCAGTCTGACAGTAGTGCATCTCCCAGGTCTTGGAAAGCAGATGAGTGGCTGTTCAATGATGTTCTGTCAGAAGCATTTGAGACCTACAATCTCCTGACTAGCCCTCCTTGTACACCTCCAAGATAACAGTCTCCATGGTGGACAGGTAAGACTAGCCTAATCGATTGTACCATTGAGACTCCCACAGGTCCTCTTGCACTGGTGTAAAGCCTCGCCTTCATGCTCTCCTCAATCCTCTGCTCTGACTTGGATGCACCGAGTGCAAAACTGAAGGGTAAGGCGTCCACCCTAATCATCTACCTCTAGTGCCGATGCAATGCCATTCCTCTGTGATGCAGCTCCCACTGAGCCACTGCAGGTCCTGAGGCTAAAAAAACATGTTCCTGTCAACAGGTGGCCCTGAACTCAATGGCCCCAACTGTGCATTCAAAAATAGGGCCCACTTGTGGAAATCAGACACTGCCATGGAGAGAACTACAGATGTCCTCAAAGACCAGCAAGGGTGTTACCACACAGACTTTAGAAACTATCAATTCTGGCCCAAGTGTTTTGCTCTGTGCACTAGTGGTAATTCCATCGAAGAGCAACACATCTTCACACAGACTCGATGAATCTGGAATAAATCTTTCCCTAAACTCACAATCCTTAGAAATTAAGCACAGCATTGTCTCCAATCCACATCTCCCAGTTCAGTATGCTGTGGCAATGGTGGCTTTTATGGAGGGCAAGGCAATGTCTTCGTACGTGTAAAGAAGGGAAAGTGTCCGGTGACCCAGAGAAAGAAAATGTACCAGATCAGTGGTATGTCTCTGAGAAGGGCAAAGACAGTATATGGTCGTGAGTTCAACCAATACGCCTTGCCACAAGACTGCTGAACAGGTTCATGCTGCATTTGGGCAGGAAAACTACTGGGTGCTCATCAGTACAGCTGCCAGGACCACCTCAACTCAAGTCTGTCCATGTGCCAGAAGAACAAGTTACTTACCTTCTGTAATGCTCTTTCTGGTAGATGCTCTTTCTAGCCACAGATTCCTCATCTTTTGAGTATTCCCCAAGTGTCAGAATGAACATGAAAGTTTTTTCTTAGTACCTCTGCTCGCTGGAAGGTGGCACCGTGCGGCACCAAACTGACACCGTTCCACTCCAGAAGTGATGTGTAGCGCCTATAAAGGCGCCACCCCCATGCAATGAAGACTGTCCTTGCCTCAAGATGGAGAGCCCAAAAGCAAAGTGGTAGACCAGTGTGCAGAGTCCTAGACATGGGATATTAGTAACAGAGTCCAATCATAGAATGGGGAGGAGGATGGGTGAGAAATCTGCAGCTAGATAGTCTCTACTAGAAGGTGTTTGTAATGATGAGAAGTCCACATGATATAAAGTATTTAAGATGCTTTAATCCAAGTTGTATAGAGAGACCCCACTAGGAGCTTCCAGCATGGTGCTCAGCCCAGCCAACTGTAAACTCTCAGGCAGAACACCAACATTCTCAAAGGTGCATCACATGAACATTCTATTAGAGGTAGAGAAGGACAACATAGAGAATACCAAGATATTACATTATCCTCTCTTCTTAACGGAAAACAAAAAGCTAAAAACCGCAACAGAGAACAGGAGAAAACGAAAGTAAGAGAATTGAGCAAAAGCGGAAAAAGGAACAGCAAAGAGAAAATACTCATAAAAAGAGGACAAAGAAAGAAGAATGGAAAAAAAGTATAAACCATCCTCCCTTCTTACACCATATAAACCATCCTCTCTTCTTACAAAACTTTAAAAAGAAGAAAACAAAGGAATGTAATAGAAAAGAGAAGGAACAAAAGAAACCTTTGTTTCAAGAAAAATGAAGATGAGGAAAAGTAGAGGTGAAACTTCATCAAAACACTATTACTTCTAAGCAAAATACAAAACGTAATGCAAGAGATAACAGTGCAAACAGTTGCAATAAAAATAGATCAAATCTGAACATATTTAGCATAGAAAGCATAAATGCACATAAATAGAGAAAAATATAAGCTAAATATGTGGATGTAAAACTTTAAAAACCTAGACTCTTAAAAGTGCCTGGTAAACTAGTATATGTGAATAAAAACAAAATATATTCAAAACACCAGACAAATGATGCTATAGGACTATAACCCTAGCAAAGCTCCTCTGAAGGAGACAAAAATACGCACACCCAACAGGGCATAAAACAAAAATAGACGAGGTCCGTGTGGACAACTGACAAAGTGCCAGGTGGGACTAAAACCCACTACAGTAATTTAAATTAAGTAGATGGGACTATAACCCACTACAAACAAATGGGACTGTAACCCATCGCAAATACACAGAAATAGCGCAAGTGGGACTAAAACCCCCTGCAATCAAATGGGACTTGGACCCATCTGAAAGACATAGTAAAGTAAACAAATGGGACTCAAACCCATAGTAACCAAATGGGACTAGAACCCATAACAAATTAAACTAGTAGGACTGAAAACCTACAGTAAGCAAGTGGGACTAAGACCCAATGCAAACATTTAAGTTACACAGATGGGACTAAAACCCACTGTAAGTAATTGGGACTAGGACCCATCACAAACATTTAAACTACACAGGTAGGATTCAAACCCACTGCGTTGAAATGGGACTAGGAACCCATCGCAAGAACATAGAAATTGAAGCAGATGGGACTAAAACCCACTGCAAATGAAGGAACAAAACATTATAGTACTCAATAACATTATAGTGCACAGCAGAGTACGCATAAAATATGTGGCCTGTGAGGAGAAAAACCACAATACTAAACAAGTAAAAAAAAAAATGAAACACACTTCCTGCCGCCTTGCGCCTTCAAAATGCAATTCTTAGACATTTAAACACTGCATTATTACAAATGTACACGCTGCACTTCCCCTTAATGTAAACACAGATAAATGCGTGAAAAAGTGCAACACAGGAGTGAAAACAATGATGTTTTTAATCGCCGGAGCTCGATCCATGCCCCCGAGAAGAATATCTTCACTACAGAGAAGAATGAGCTGAGACGAAACGAAAATAAAAACTTTCTATTTCCCTTTTCCGGCATTATCAAGAAGGGAATGTACAGTACCTTGGAATAGTAGACACAGAGCAAACAGGGAAAATGTCGCTAGTCTTGCCGTCCGCTGCATTACAGTGACTCAACAACAGAGAAACAGCTAAGAACTTGAGGCGTTGAGGTGTAAACAGCGCTGAAAATAAACATTGCTGGACGCACAGTGACGTATAGCAGGGTGGCTCACGGCGCTTCAGTACACCAAATTACATGAGGAGATGCGGCAAAGAGGACGGCACGTCCGAGAATGTCAGAGGAAGACAGCGTCATAGAAACTCCAATGAAGGCTCCGATGAAGACAGCAGGTGAGAGCGTGACACACGCGCTGCATATTTAAACAGAGTGAAGCAGTTAAACTGTCAATGGCTTCGGTGACTCGACTTTCGGTGTAATTTGCTCAAAAAAAAGGCAAAATTCACTCAGTAACATGGAACAGAAAAGCCAAATTTCTCCACTTGTACACGAAAGAAAAAGAGCAGTCACGAGACGTTTCTCTTCCAGCTCAAGTTCTGCATACATTAAAATGAAGGTGAAGGCAACATAAACTTAAATATTCCTCCGTTAGGTTGCAGCAAGTATTCATTTCCTCAAGCTGGCAAAGCTATTGAAATTACACCACCATTTAAATTGTAATAAAAACGATGGAATTAACGCTTCAGTTCGAGGAACTGAATCAGCACCCTGTCATAAAAAGCTTGAAGCAGATAAAGTTCACGTTCAAGGGTTTTTTAATTAAAAGTCACTGTTGCATGTATATCCATACAATACAATTCTTCCCCAAACAGCGTAGAAAGATTGGAAGGATGTCAATGCCTAGTGTCAAAAGAAGGCATAACACAGGATGAGCCAGGAGCAGAAGTGATACAGGTTTAACTCATAAGAGGGCACAGCTCCAACACAGCATGTAATAGGCTCTCCTTGTAAATAGGACAACAGGTAGAGTTGGCAAGAGGAATGCTCACCCTCATGTGAAGATAGAGCGTGAGTCCCAAAGTCAAAACAAACAAGCTTACCCAACGTCAGGGCACAGCTCCAACTTAAAATTTGTAAACTCACAGTTACACAGGACGACTGCCAGACTGCTGTGGGCGACCGGTTGTAGGTCACTGGTGGGGTCATGCTGGCAGTTGGGGTAGCTTTTCTTGTTGCAGGAGGTCCTTTCATTAATTTGTAGTTTTCTTGCTTAATATCTTCTAGTTTGAAGTACTTCTTGACTTGACAGGTGTAGATTCTTCCTTAAGATCGTCGCCATAAATGTAATGATGAGAAGTCCAGATGAGATATAGTATTTAAGATGCTTTAATCCAAGTTGTATAGAGAGACCCCACTAGGAGCATCCAGCATGGTGCTCAGCCCAGCCAACTGTAAACTCTCAGGCAGAACACCAACATTCTCAAAGGTGCATCACATGAACATTCTATTAGAGGTAGAGAAGGACAGCATAGAGAATACCAAGATACTACAGTGTTGCTGAAGGTAAGTAACTTGTTCTTCGGAGAGAGACGTCTGGCAGCAGATTCCTCACCTTTTGAATAGACACCAATGGGAGATGGGTTGTGAATGGAATCAAACCAGAAGGTCCTGCAGAACCGAGTGGCTAAAGTGCCCTTGGTGGACCTGGCTGTCCAGACAATATTCATGAACATGTGGAGGAACGCACACGTAACTACCTGGCAGATGTCTAGAACAAGGACTCGGCATGTTGACACAGTGGTAGCTGCTTTAGCCCTGGTGGAATGGGCTTGCAAACCTTCTGGGAGCTGCTTTTTCATCAGAGCATAGCAGAAGTTAATGCAGAGCACAATCCAGCATGAGATGGTACACTTCAGCACAGCCTGCCTTCCTTCGATCTGACGAACCCCACAAAGAGCTGATTGTCCACACGGTTTCTTTGGTATGATCAGTGTAGAAGCTTACAGCCTGATTCATGTACGGGCCGTTTTGCGTGTCCCTAATAGCGATCAATAGCGACTCGCTATTGAGGAAACGCAAAACGGCATTCATGTACTTTTCTGAGAAAAAATAGCGACTCGCATGCGGGCGCTAAAGCCGTTAGCGACCCACCAAAAACGCAGAATAATCGCTATTTCCGGCTACCTGCGATCGGGATTGCGACTCGCAATCCCGATCGCACGAGATTGCGCTCGCAATCCCGATTGCACGGGATTGCGAGTCGCATTCTCGCGGGATCAGGAAAACGGGAAGACGCATTCCGAGCACCGTGATGACATCACAACCAGGAAGCAGCCAAATCCCACCCCCAAACACCACAGCGACGCTAACAGTCGACTGTCCACGACGGAAAAGCTGCCACCAACCCGCCGTTTGCGCATCCCGACCCCGCCGAAATAGCGACCGCTATGGCAGAGGACCCGCAGGCCGGACCCAGCAACAGCGCTGGCCGAAAGCGCAAATTGAAATTTTCGGAACAGGAGCTGGAGAACCTCATAGAGGGTGTGGTGGTCAACCACGACCAGCTGTTTGGTGCAAACTCCCGGAGCGTCCCGGAGCAGGAGAAGAGGAGGATCTGGGTGGGGATTGCCGCAAGTGTGAACTCTGTGGGAGTTGCGGACAGGTCCCTTGAGGAATTAAAAAAGCGGTGGTACGACCTCCGAGGGCGTGCCAAGGAGAGGGTTGCGGAGCGCCTTGGTGAGGCATCAGGCACCGGAGGAGGTGGCCCGACTGTCCCACCCAACACCCCCCTGGAGGACCGGGTAGAGGACACGTTGGAGAGGGAGGCGTGTGTTGGCGTCACCCCTCTGGACTCCTCCCGCCCCACCCAAGACACCCAAGGTAAGTGGCATGCGACTGCGACCCTGTCCCTATGACCGCCCATGACCAAATAGGCTCACTCATTGGCCCTTAGTCATGCCGTGCATCAGGAAATGCCCTGAAGCATTGTGGGAGACGTAGTATGTCCACAATGTAGTACTACCACAATGCGGCCCGAAAGGTTCCAAAGTGCGCAAATACACAGCCACCCAGGGAATGACACCCAGCATGCATGTAACATCTGCACGTCTGTCAGTCACATGCACCTAATGAGTATCCACTTACCCTCACAGGTGCAGGAGATAGCAGCGACAGTGAGAGGCTGCTGATCGACGAGGAGGCCCAGGAGGAGGAATCCCTACCTGCCACCCAGCCACCAGCCCCTGCGCCAGCGCCAACACCAGCAGCCAGGCCACCCACCTTGCCTGCTGCATCCGCATCAGGCCCACCGGCTGCCAAGGCCAGGCCACCCACCTTGCCTGCAGCATCCGCATCAGGCCCACCGGCTGCCAAGGCCAGGCCACCCACCTTGCCTGCAGCATCCGCATCAGGCCCACCGGCTGCCAAGGCCAGGCCACCCACCTTGCCTGCAGCATCCGCATCAGGCCCACCGGCTGCCAAGGCCAGGCCACCCACCTTGCCTGCTGCATCCGCCTCACGCCCACCGGCTGCCAAGGCCAGGCCGCCCACCACACCTGCCGCACCTGCAACACCAGCTGCTGCAAGACCTGCAGCTCGTCCACCACCATCTGGGCCAGCCACATCGGCTACACAGCGGCCGACCACCAGGAGGGGCAATGGCCACTTCCACGCATGCATGAGTGTGGAGCGGCGCATGCTGCGTTTACACCAGCGCCAGTCGCAGCAGCAGGGAGCCATCCAGCTCCAGCTGCAGAAGATCGGCCGCAATGTTGCGGGAGTGGGCGACAGGGTGGACCGCATGACGGCGGCCATTGACCGCATGACGACGGCTATGGAACACAACACTGCTGCGCTGGTGAAGCACCGAAGTGTTGCTAGCAGGCGCCACCACCAGTTGCTGAGCCGGCTGTCCACCTACAGCCGCTCAAATTATGCCTCGGCAAATGCCACCACCCTGCTTGCGCGCCGCTCCTTAACCCAGCAGCACCAACTCGTCCAGTGCTGCGAAGATATCACCCGGGTGCTGGAGCACTTGACAACCGCGGTCACCGCACTGCACGCACCTGTGATTCCGGCAATTGTGGGGGGTGATGATGCTAGTGAGGGTGCCTCTAGTGTCAGCAGCCACTCTGCCACGCAGGCCCCCCCACCTAGGCGCAGCGCAAGGGCTGCCCCACCTCCAGCTGCCCAGGAAGAGGAAGAGGCTCCCAGGCGCCAGGAACTTGTGCGCCGGAGACGGCAATGACATTGTGACAGGGACACAGGCGCAGGCTGAACTTAAGCCTGCAATGGAGCGTCCCATGCAGTATGCATGAATACTGCTTTTTGTATATAGTTATTACGAACACCCATTTATTTTTTTGTGATTCAAACAAATACATTTATTTTGGTGCACACATACGCCTTGTGTAATCATTACAGTTTGCATGCAATTGTGATATGTGGGGTGGGGGAAGGGGGTGGGCTAGAAATTGTTAGCTGTGATGTGGTTGCGACGTCTGTGGCCTTCAGCTGGGTTCTCCCCGCGTGCATGTTGCGCATGTGCTGGTGGCCGGTCGTCCCCCTCAGATTCACTGCCTGAGATGTCAACTGGTATCCGGCGCTTGGTTGCAATGTTATGAAGCATTGCACAGACAGCCACAATGCGGCAGCACGCTGCAGGACTGTAATACATGGCCCCACCTGTCTTGTGCAGTATACGGAACCTGCTCTTGAGCAGGCCAAATGTCCTTTCTATACAGTTCCTTGTCCGGATGTGCGCAACATTGTAGCGGCGTTGCTGAGGTGTGGCAGGGTTGAGGTAAGGGGTCAGGAGGTATTCCCGTAGGGCGTAGCCACTGTCACCTGAATGAGAGGAGCAGATGTTGATTGCCTGTGCAGCGCAGTTACTTCATAGCAATGTGACATTGTCGACAAAGTGTACTTACCAAGTAGGTGTCCTTCCCCAAACTCTCCCCTGATCAGTCGTGTGTGGAGTCCGCTGTGCCTGAAGATAAAGGAGTCATGGGTACTCCCTGGGTACTGGGCCACAATGTCAGTGATGATGGTCTTGGCATTGCAGACCATCTGTATGTTGAGGGAGTGGTACGACTTCCTGTTGCGGTACATATACTCCGTGCCAGCTGGGGGGCAGATGGCGACGTGGGTACAGTCTATGCAGCCAAGGACATGGGGAAAATGGGCAACATTATAAAATTGTAGTTTTGTGAGGTCCAAATCCTGTTGGCTGGTGGGAAATGTGATGTGCTGGGTGAGCATGGCGTCAACAAAAGTGTGGAGGCAGCGTGACATGGTGGGCTGGGAAATCCCCCCAGCAGCGGCTACTATGCCCTGGAAACTGCCGGATGCCAGGAGGTGCAGGCTGCACAATACCTGCACATGTGTGGGCACAGAATTGTTTCGCCTTGTTGGGTGCTGCATGATGGGGTCGAGTTCTTGTATCAGCCAGGTGATCATTTCCCCATTCAGCCTGTATTTGGCATAAATCTGTTCTCTGGTTTGCCCCAGCAAGGTGACCCGCTGCCGGTAAATCCGTGCCTGCCTCATGCGTCTCCTCCGTGCTGCTCGCTGTAGCCTTCGCCGCCTCACCACCATGTACATCCCAGGCATTGTGGAACGCCTATTGCTGCTGCTGAATGTCCTTATGTGTGATTGGTCAGGCCTGGACCTGTTGGTGATTGGCTAACAGTTTTTCAAAATTTGGTTAATCATGGCTTTTATGGTTACCACCTGCTTTGAGTTGTCCTTAAATTGCGCCGCGCTAATGTGCGATTTAGCGATTTTTCGCTAATGTATTTCTTTCATGAATGCCGATTGAGACAGTATTGCGTTTCGCTATTCAATTCGCAGATTCCGTGGTTGGTCGCTATTTCATTTTCGCTAATGCTCGACTTCCCGGAGTCTGCGACTTTTACAGCGTAATCGCTATTCCGCTCGCTATTATTTTTTAGCGATTTCGCTATTTCGTACATGAATGCCGATTCCGTGTTTTGCACCCGCAATTGCGTTTTCGCTGCCATTGCGGGCGCTATTTCGCTTCATGAATCAGGCTGATAGTGCTCTCCTGGTGGTTTAAGCGACTAATTCTCTCCTCCCCCTTTGAGAGGATGAGGAAGAGCATAGTATGCCAGAATGGCGATGGTTTGACCGATGTGAAACGGTGTCACAACTTTTGATAGTTCGCAGAGCCCGCTTGTTGGGTAAAAACGTGGTGGATAAACAGAGAACCTGAAGCTCACACACTCCTTGCTGAGGGGATGGCAATTACATACACAGTTATGGGGGTGAGGAGCTGTACTGTACAACTGTGGAGCAGCTCAAATTGAGTGCACATTAAGTAGGTAAGGGAAAAATTGAGATGCCATTAGGGCATCACAAAAAGAGAAGGGGGAAACATATGATGCAACTCGTTCAAAAAACTCATCACAGCTGGTGATTTAAATAACGAAGGCTGTTCAGGCAATCACAAGAAGAGAGAAAGATAACCTTTAATAGTACCCAAAGCAAGGCCTGTCGGGCGAGCGATAAACAATTGGGGGTGGAGGGGGTGAATTAGGCATGCTGCCTAACAAACTGCAAGCTTGTCATTCATCTGGTGCTGCTCAGTCTCCATGCATGAAGGTGGCGTTTGCAGAGACCGGGGTGGAAAACCTGGCCCCTCAGCTTCAAAAACAGATCCCTCCCGGGAGGGGCAGCTTGATTGGAGGGCAGATGCTCAAGCCCAGGAGTTCTGGATACCATACTCTTCGTGCCCGGTCCTGAGACACTAAGATGATTTGGGCCCAGTTAAAAAGTTATAATTTTTTGATGAACTACAGAAAACATACATGAATGCCCCCGCAGCGAGGGAGACAGTAAATTAGAACAGCGTTACAGTCAGGCCATTGGAAAGGACCAGGGGATCAAAGCACAAAAAATTACCCCAGAAGCAGTGCAGGAGAGCATACAATAGAAAAAAGTGGCATGGAGACAGTGATAAATGCATGTGCTTTAGAGGAAAACATTACATATGTAGGCTATGCTAATACATGTTGTGCCCCGTACATGTACACTGTATTATCCCAAGTTAGTTTGAGGCGGTGGGTTCTAACATCAACAAATATGCCCGAAGTGGCTGCCAAATATCTTTAGGGCGGGAGGACTTCAGATCCCAATGCAGAGCCTACATATGCCACCTGGTTTGCTTGACATACAGGAGGCCTTCAGCACCAGCAGCCTCAGAGTCAACCTCACTGAAATCTAGGACTGTGGTTGAAAGATCAGGATCATAGTCTGAATGTATGGACTCCCCCCAGAAAAGGTACGAAACCGAACTGTTTCCACAATGGCTCTGATGAAAGGGAATGTGTGAGAAAAGGTCAGGTGTGACTTCGGAATGTCAATAGTGAGTCCCAAAGTAGAATAGTGTCAGGGTGTAGCTGCAGGGCACTGCCTTCCGGCACGCAGAAGTACTAAGAAAAATGTTTTTGGGTCCAGTCTGACACCTGCAGAATATTCAAAAGGTAATAAGCTGCAGCTAGAATTCTCTAAAAGGAATATTTGCTAAATTCCTTAGATCTTAAGTCTGAGGCTCAGAACCAAGTAATCAACCTCTCCTTCGATGGGTAGTACTTGGTTGATGTCGCACAGCAGTGCAAGACAGGTGTGTCATGGCCAAACTGCTGCATGATGTTTTAGCAGTAAGTTTGAGTCCACCTCTTTTTTTCTAGTTAGGGAAGGCCTTTCCAGTCTTTAATTGCTACGGGTTCCTTTTACTAAAAGTCGCTGGTCGAAGTCTCCTCTTTCTCAGGATCTCAACACTTGAATAAGAGATGTTCAGAGATTAGAGCAAGCCTGCTCCTCTCCTCTACACCATGATCAGGTGCCATCTGAATACATTCAGGAAGCGCACTCCAGTGCAGTGGAAGAAAGTCATTCTCTCCATTGCCATTACTTAACCCAGGTAACCACATGTGTTTTAGTTCTTTCCATGTGGAGAAATAGCTGCGCTCTACAACCACCTTCATTCGTGCCCATCTCTGCCCAAGAATAGACAGCGGAAAGCCTTTTTCTTCTAGAAGTCATCAAACCTGTCCCACAAAATGAAAAGGAATGGGAATACTACTCCAACTATTTCCCTGTAAGGTAAAAGAATGGAGGACTGTGTGTTCTATAACTACCCAACAATACCCCCCTCCGCCCTTGCAGAAGGTCAGGAGGCCAAGATCATCACTGCTACAATGACTGGCGGTGTTCACTTGACATAAAGGATGTAGTGTTCTAAGTAGATATCCTGCAGGGACATAGGAAGCCCCTCAGATATAAGGAAGAAAAGGCCAATATCGCTGCAAGAGGACCCATCAACCTGGTCTTTGTGCTCCCTTAATGGATCTACCAAAAGCCTCTGTCAATGAGTCTTTCAGAGAAAGCAGAAGGTCCACTGCTACCCTTACCTGGACGACAGCCTCATCCAAGCAGTGTCAAGAATGGAAGCAGAGTTTGTACTAGCTCTGCACATATACAATCTTAAGTTTCTCAGTGAACTACCCAAAATCCTCCTTGGTGCAATACGATTCATTCATATGGGGAATTTGGCATTTCAGCCAGACAAAGGAGTTACCTTCTCTAGAGAAGGAATGTCATCAGTCGAACTATGGGCCATTTCTTGAGCAGCAGCACCATGACAGCCTAGTGGCTCCAGAGGTTTTTGGTATAAAGGTATTCAACATATGGGTGGGATAAGCCAAGGCCCCCTGCACATTTCCTTCAGCCCCCTGCAATTGAACCCTGGGACCAACTGCAAGGCAAGTCTTAGTGCAGCAATGACTGGTTCTGATCTACTAACGGTGGCAACCTGTTCCTAAACTTTTGGGGAATTATTTATGAACCTCTTGCAACACTTTTGCGCTGCCGTTGCATCACATTTCGTGACGCAGCAGCGGCGTAAATAATTAATAATGAGACATCTAGGCAGATGCATCACTTTGTAAACCCCTGCGCCACATTATGCCAGCGTCGGGTATAATGTACGCAAGGTGGATGTTCCCCCGCAAGAAAGCCTCGTAGAAGTGGCTCAGTGAAATCTATCAGATTTCACAGCGCCACTCTTAGGACGCCACTGCATCAAAACCTTACACCTGCCTCATAGCCAGCATAAGGGTGTGACGCAGTGCATTAGGTATAGGCCTCTCCCATGTTTTGCTGGAGTTGCATCATGCTTACGATACAACTTCAGCAATACGTAAGGTTTGCGCCTACAGAGACATCAGGATTCCTGACGCATCTGTCAATCTCTGCGACATGGAGCGCCGTACAGTATATACAGAGCATTCATGGTGTTGCAAGGAGGGTGCAGTGAAAAGTGTTGCATCGCCGTTTTATCGAAGCGATGCAACGGTTTTCATAAATGAGGCCCTCAGTTTTTTATTGCGAAAGAGCAAGGCTGAAATATGTAATGTTATGTCAACCCGCTTCCTGGTGGGCATTTTTTGCCCCGTTGGGTATCAATGTGCCTCATCACCGAAATTTCCTCACTAATGTGGCACCTAGAACATTAATTAATTGTGACTGAGGCACAAGGCTACCAGATACTGGAACTAGCTTTTGCTGGGAATCCGTCCATTCTGCAGGTTTAGGTGCATAGATGTGGCATAAAAAAATACGGGCTCCGGATTCACTGGCTCCTGCCATTTAGAAAGTGGAGACATATTTGCACCGTCCTGCTGGTAGAGGTGCAGCAGCTTCCAGGCCTCATCCTCCTTTCCCCCAGCCAGCTTCGAAAAATATTCAAAAAGTCGCCATGTCCTGACATGCCCTCCACGCTTTATTCCTCTGCAGGTCAAAAGCTTTTCCAAGACCACGTCTAGTAGAAACATTGATTGGTACACTTGCCTTAGTTTCGTAAATTCATCCGTGCTCAAACACTGAGCCGCAGCATAAGTAATGCTCACCATTCATATCGTGCCAAATGTATTAGCCATCATGAATCACTCGCCAGTGTAAACTAAGCTGCACACACAGGTCTATTGTGCCAGACAAATATTGTACTGCAGATGCAGTGTGCCAATAAAAATAATTTCCCGCAAAGCTGTCCTGCATGATAATAATTAATCTTAGTCATGCATCACATTATTTATTTATTAAGGTTGTTACGTAGTGTGTACTAGACCCTGGAACTTCTGATCGCTTTACATATAAGACTGCAAACTATATACAATGTTTGGTCAATAATCAGAGAGAAAACTCCTATACTGTAAAGGCCAGGCACATAGCAATAGAGAAGTTCAAAGGAGGAAAACAAAGGCCTAATTTATGAGGTTTCAGTTTAGGGAAGTGCTGCAAGGAATCTTAATGCCCTGCCCTGCATCAAAAGAAAAGGGCAGGAAGTATCATTTGGAAAAGTTCATGTTTGGCTCATGGCGACTCTAATGTAAATGCTTGTTGGACATATTGTTATGGCAGACACTGGCGGGGAAGGGATTAATGACAGTCCAACTGGCGATACCTTAATGGGCGACCAGACATATATCAGAATTTGGTCATGGAACGTCAACGGGTTGGGACATAAAATAAAGCGGACATTAGTCCTGCAGTATCTGAAACGCCAACCTCCGGATGTAGTGCTCTTACAAGAGACTCACCTTAGGGGCAATACGTCCAGGGCTCTTGATCGATTCGGCTATAAGATGGTGGCTCATTCTGGGTTCACGTCTGGCTCCAGGGGGGTGGGGATCCTTGCGCGTAAAGCCCTTCCAATGGTAGTCACGGGTAGGTGGGCGGAAGACTCGGGTTGTACAGTGGCAGTGGCGGTCAGATGGGAGGGTCGCACGTTAGTGTTCAGTTCCTGTTACATCCCACCAGGGTTGCATGCGCAGACCTATGTCAAAATAGGGACCCATTTGGCTGACCTCCCCCGAGGCACCCTGATACTGGGAGGTGACACCAACGCGGTCATGCATGCGGACCTTGACCGCTCTGGGGAGAGGCAGGGGAACAGGGGGGGAAGCAGGCTGCACGGCTTTACCGCAGCATTGTGCCTCAGCGATATATGGCGCGTGCACCATCCCTCACAAAGGCACTACACTTTCTATTCCGCAAGTCACGGCTCCTTCTCCAGAATAGACCATCTCTTGACCCGGGGAAACCAACTGGGCGACTTGTTGGACTCCTGCATTATGGCCGGGGGAATCTCAGATCATTCGCCAGTGGGGGTTACTCTCAGAGGGGCGGTAACGACCAGGGCGGCCTTTCCTAGGATTGATTCATGGCGCCTCAAAGATAATGCTATAGCGGATAAGCTACGTGAAGGCTCCCAACTGTACTTCGCCGAGAACCAGGGATCGGTCGATACTCTATTAACCCTGTGGGAGGCTTTTAAAGCAGTCTTGAGGGGACAGGCCCAGGTGCTAATTGGGGCCCAGAAAAAGGAAGAGACACTTCGAATTGCGCAGCTAGAGCGGGAAATTGAGGTGCTCGAACGAGAGATGGGTGGGGCCCCCTTGGTAGGGCATAGTCACGAGCTGGCTCTCAAGCAAAGGAAACTCTGCGCGTTGGCGGAGGGTGAGGCGCGGGTCTATTCCCTCGCCACGCAACACCGGGTATACGACGCCGTAATAAGAGTATGAAGCTCTTGGCCTGGCTCGAGCGCAGGGACCGGGAGCGATCCTGAGTGACTGAGGTGAGGGGAAGAATGCAGCACAAATAGAAAGAGGAAAAAACGAGGAGATACGGATATTCCTCCACATTACACCTTCTTAATGCCACCCCTGGGGTGGCTTTAGAATCTGACACATTCCCAGGTTCAGAATTCACAATAATCTGGGAATGCTTCAGATTCCATGGGTGTTGCGTGGGAACACCCACAGCAACACCCATGCAACACTCCTTTCACACAGGGTTCTGCATGAAAGGGGCACATATTTACAAGGTCATAAAAAGCCACAAGGCCGTGAAATGCCACGCAAAGTGGCTTTGCGTGCCCTTGTAAATGTAAATGTAAATGTATTTCGATTTATATAGCGCACTAATCACCCAGGGGTCTCAAGGCGCTTGCTTAGGGAACCCGTCCTGGTATTCCCCTGTGAGATACCCGGCAGGGTATTCACAAGGTGAAAGCCAGGCATCCCGCCGCGAGGGGCCGTAGTGGAGATTAAGCAAGCTATTGCCCAGCGTCGCAGAGTGTGACCCCGTGAGTCGAGTAGGCACCGGAGCGAGAATTGTCGAGTCCGTGGAATTTTTGAGCCCGAGACCCGCCGAGGCGGGGAATCGAACCCTGGTCCACGGCTGATCTCAGCTTCCGGGTCTGCCGCCTCTAACCACTGAGCCACGCTTCTCCACTTGTAAATATGCTGTGGCACATTGCGCCACCGGAGGGTCAAAAAAGTGATGCTCTGGCAGCGCAAAAGTGCCACTAGGGGCCTCGTAAATGAGGCTCAAATTGTGTAGCATCACACACATGCACAGTTCGGAAACAAGATAAGCAGTCTAAAGTGACAGTGGTCGGTGAAGAGGCATATAGGCAAGTATATGTGTGTGAGCTGCCACCATCTACCTAGGTGTGGAATCATGAAAGAATTTGTTTAGGAGAAACTAACATGGACGAAGCATTTTTTGCGGTCGGAAAAAGCTTTTAAATATGTACAAAACACAAATTGCGATTCGATAACATGTTACCGAATTGCAATTTGTGTTTGCGATTCGGTATTTGGAAGGGTCGTGTTTAGGGCATCCCTTTCAAATACAGAATCTGAATTAGATGTATGAATATTTGGTGAACGGTAACCCATTCTGAAATGGGACGGGATTACCAGGGGACACCTTCCCCTTTGAGAATGGAAAACAAATATGTTTTTTAAGAGCGTGCAGTGGTCTCAGGGGTCACTGCTTACTCTTAAAAAAATGAAAGTGCAAAGTTTAATTTTTTCTTTTTAAACGCATTCCGTTTTTCTTTCAGGAAAACAGGCTGCATGTAAAAAAAAAACAATTGCTTTATTAAAAAAGCAATCGCAGACATGGTGGTCAGCTGACCTCAGCAGGACACCATCACTGTGAAGACTGTGATTCCTAATGGGTCAAAAATTGCGACCTACTACATTAATATGTATAGGATAGACCTATTTACGACACACTAGGAATTGCTAATGAAACTCAAGAGTTTCATACATTAGGAATACCGATTTCCTAATAGAGATTCGGATAGAATCGCTATTATGAAATTGATATTCCTAATGTTAGTACATCTGACCCTTAGTTGCATTTTGAAAGCTGGAAAGGAAGTAAAGTCTAGTTTTTTGGCGGCTAAACTCTGGAACTCCCTTCCTGTGAACATCAGAGCCATATCTAATTTGCTGATGTTTCGGAAGTCCATAAATACATGGTTGTTCCCTGCTAATTAACAACAAGGACGCTTGCTGTACCACCCCCCTGCTCCCTTTAGGTTTCTGGCTGCGCTGGGATGAGTCATGCGCATTATAAATCCTGTATAAATAAATAAAATAAATAAATTTCTAGGCGGACAGAATTCTATATTCTGATCTGCAGCCAAATATGACTGTTTTAATGTATGTTGTTTCTTGAAAGATAGGACTTCAAGAAGAAATTAGTCTGTACTTTGGAAATGACTAGATCCACCACAGTTACTGCTTGTTGGCCACAGTGGTGTAAAACAGGCCATAGCCCTTCGGTGCAGGGGAAGCACAAGCTCCAGGGGGGCCCTCAGCACAATGCTGTGGCTGGAGAGCTCTTAATTGAGTCCAGAGGGTGCCCCTCCACATACCTTTCAGGGGGAGGGGGGCTCAAGTTTTGTTACGCTAGTGGTTGGCCAGGTAGTGTAATTGATCAGAGTGGAAAGGTTTATGTACTAAGCAAGCAATTTTGAGTATGGATCATCCCTCAATAGTTAGCCAACACCAGAAAGACAAGATGAGGGTGATGTAGTTAATGTGGTCGACCTCTGTGGCGAGGTGATCTGCAGCATGCAAAGAGGCTTTAAGTGTTTTTGGAAACCCAGCAAGAGTAACTATCCCATAGCCCAACCTAGAGAAGACCATCGCTTAGATGAAGTCTGGATACATAATTTGGGAAAGATACTTCGAGGTATAACAGAGTGTCATCTGCATGTTGGTGATAGGAAATCCCTGAGTCCTTAATGAGATCACCTTATGGTTTGAGGTATAGATTGAACTACGCGGAGCTAGAATGGAGCCTTGCACTTCCCCTTGAGACATGGCATCTGGTGCGACAGGGCATAGTTGATTTTTAATCAGTTGCACGCTGTTCTCAGTGTAAAGTTTTAACCAATTTTGGTCAATCCCGTTGAAGCTCATGCAATTTAGTACAGTGTGAAGGAGTGCTTCATGGCTGACAGTATCAAAAATCACAAAAAGGACCAGTAGAACTAGAAGGCAGAAGACCCTACTGTCCACGAGTTAGAGAGCATTGTCAGTAATTTGCAAGATGGGTGTCTCAATGCTGCAGCCATCCCATAACCATTCAGCTTTATTCCTTACGGCCACATGCATCATTGTTACCTTTTGCGATTTCTTAATTGCGAAAATTAAGGAATCACAATTAAGAAATCGCAAACGGCTATGCATTAAGAATTCGCAATTTTTTTTGCGATTCCTTAAATTTCCTTAATTGCGATTCACAATTTGCGAATCGCAATTAAGGAATCCCTTCCCATTGATTCCAATGGGCCTAGAGGCCCATAGGAATCAATGGGAAGTCATTCTCAATTTGCGATTCGCAATTTGCGAATCGCAAATTGAGCATGCAATTTCAAGAGTGCAGGGGGGTCCAAAGGACCCCCCCTTGCACCACTGAAATATAACTTTAAGTGCATTTTTCACACACACATGCCCTTGGGGCATGTGTGTGTGTAAAATTAAACTTTCTAAAATGCACTTTTGTGCATTTTTGTAAGTTTTCGCAAATTACCATGAAGGTCAACTTCATGGTAATTTACCTCTCCCTATTTACGAATTCGCAAATTGAATATGTTCATGCGTTGCATTTAAGAAATCTAAAATTGCGATTTCTTAAATGCAATCGCAATTTTAGAAATCGCAACATGATTGCGATTCCTAAAATTGCGAAAAACATGATGCATCCCAATTTTGTCAATTGCATTCGCAAACGGCCGAAAATTGCGATTCGCACCGTTTGCGAATGCAATTGACAATGATGCATGTGGGCCTTAGAATATTAGTCATAGACTGAGTGTACGAAATGTCAAAGGCCAGAGTCAATCAAGTGGCCCATGCCATTTCATGCTTCCTAACTAGAATTCCAAGGCTAAGAGGACCCCCCTTCCCCTCTGCCCCTTAATTTTACTTGTTCAAATTGGTTTTCATCACTGCTTTTTTTAAATCATTCTTTATCCATATTTGCTTTCCTCCTTCTTTCCCCATTCATGTTTTTCTCTCTGTTTCAAAGTCTGATGAGGAAAAATAAGTGCAGGACCCAAAAATGAGGGCTGTGGGCCACATATGCAACCACCGGCTCAAATTAAGCACCTTCAGAATCACTGCCATCCCAGTAGTGGTATAGTGGACTTGTTGGAAATGTGGTGGACTCGTTGGAAATGTGGGACAAGGAGACTCCAATTTGGCCTAATTGTGTGCTCTTTGGCAATAGCTTTTCTATAAGTATTCTTCAGCTCCCTTTTTTCGACAAGATTAGGAGTATTTCAATTCACTACAAAAGCTGTTGAACTGGATATCACCTGGGGAAAGGGCAGGCGCGCAACACCCATTGGGCTCACGGGGCTTCAGCCCCCCCATCATGCGTGTCAGCCCGGGCTGACACAGCTTTGCGGGCTGGTGACCAACTAATTGCAGCCGCACCCGAGCACTTAACAGGTCTTTAAAAGACCATTTACTTGTAAATTAGGCTTTTGTTGTGTTTTCACCCCTTCTTACAGTCACTCTGTCTATGGTTGGAAGAATTAGCCTTCCCCCGAAATATTTTTCAGACCCCCACCCCCGAAATTTGGCTCTAGTTGCCCGCCTGGGTAGGGGAGAAGTGACCAGTCACAAGGGATGTTCACTTAAACGTAATATTGTGGTAAATATAGCCCTTGCAGCAGACAGCAGTGCGCTGCAGTTTTAGGCCTACTAATTTAACAAACTGTTTGCCAGTTGTGCTGGAACAATTTTCAGAGTATGGGTGCTGCTTCACTGACGTCATGCCGAATGTGAAAAATCCAATTGTTTAACAAATACCTAGTGTAGCAAATGAGCCACACCCATTCAACAGTAGAGTGGTAAAGGTTTGGGTTGTAGCCAGTGGCACATGCTGGAGTACACTGTTGCAAATATATTACTAAATATGGTGTGGTTGGTGCTGTAAATGTGCATTGTGGCATATTAGTACATATATGATTGGATTGATAGCAAAAAAGCTTGGGCGCAGTATGCGGGTGGGAAAGATTCCCAATTATTCGAGCAGATGCCACGCGAACACATTCGTCACAAATTACACAGCAGCGCGTACGTCACTGACGTCAGCACAGACGTCACTCACGTAGAGTACTAGAAGAGGCCACCGCCTGAGAATCTGAAAGGAAGTGGAATTTCATCACGTTTGCAAGTATTCGGGTCGCGTGACTCGCGTCCTAAAGCGCGACCGTCAGCGTCTCTGCAGTGAAGAATGCGCGCCAAAGGCGGGAGCGCCTCATACTTCAGTGGAGATGGTATGTGGGCATACTTGTAGCACAGGTACACTGCAAAGGCAGAGATTACGGGAAGTGGAAAGGGACCACCTGTAGGCTCACCTTAACGCATGCTCCCCTATAGCCCTGAAGGTCATGGAAAGTGAGAAAAAAAAAACTCGCAGGAGAATTTTCGTGGCCTATGAAAGGGGTGAATTGATGAATTATGGCAGAGGAAGGTTTAAACATTCTTTAAGTATAGTAGAGTTACAGAAAAGAGAAAGTGAAGCTGTAAGAGGAATTAACTAACGAGGTATAGTAGTAGGACTAAGGAACAAAAATAACAAATGTCTTGTAAGAATACAATAACAGACAATACATGTAGTGTAAAAAGAAAAATAGAATTGAAAATTAAATACAGACTGTGCCACATAGATCTTTTTACAGATAAGCACCATGTTGTGTATGCCACATTTGTGGTGTTACAATTACTGTGAACCATAAGTTGCTTTACAATGTTATTGGAAACAACAGACTTGGGGGGAGATTTACAAAACAGTCGGGCAACGCAGATCAGCCACACGCGAGGCTGCGCTGCGTTGCGTGACAGGGAAGGAGCAGGAGAGCGCCATATTTTTAAAGATATGGCTCTCTCCTTCACTTTCCCTTGCAATGGCGCTGATTTCAGCTGCAGTGTGTCATGCACACACCTTAGCACCGCAGCGCTAGGATGTGTGCATGAGTGTAGCATAGGTTTTGTTCAGGAAGGGTACCCTTCCTATACAAAATACTATGCTAGGCACAATGCAAAGCTTTTCCCACTTTGCATAAGTGCTGCCCAGTAGAGCACGCATTTAAAGTCGGAAAAGGAAAGCGAAATTAAAGCATTTCTCCTTCCACCTAGTTGAAAAGGGCGCAGTTTTCTCACGCTAAACTCAATCTACTGTTTTTAGTAATTTGGGTTTAGCGTGAGAAAGCTTGGGTGGTTGAATGGGAACGCCCATGCACCACCCTTGGCACGGCGCAAAGTAATGCAAAGCAGGGCAATGTGCTGCTTCGCATTACTTTTACGTTATTTCCAGCGCTAAACAAGTTTAGTGCTGGAAAGTTAATTAGGAAAAAAAGATTTTGTGTCGTTTTGCTTCACTTTTTTGACACAAACATGGTGCAAAATCTTAGTAAATCTCGCCCTTGATGTTGACCGTATATTAGCACACCATACAATGACCTGTGTCAGTCACCATGCATCTGTATTAGATTCAGTAGCGATCAGGGCATGTGTTTTTTTTTTTTTTTAAACCATGTGAAAGCTGATGTTTTTGCCCCTTTTGAAGGTGCGGCTTTTCCAATGTAGGGTCTAGGGAACTTAGTATAGACCGATTTCTGTTGATTCGTTTTTTGAGTCGATTACTAGTTGTGGTGTAATAGGTTACATATGTTAGTCTACACGTGTTGTCCTTTCATTTAGGTGTGAGTAGTGTGTTCCTGTTCTAGATCTACTAAACTCTCTTTCGAGTCTTCATCAACATATTTTTGACAAACAGCCGTTAAACCGCATGCATTGCCACGAAATGCCTTTACCACACAATGCCTTAACAACGCAATACAGTTACAACGCAAGGTAAGCTAATTTAAGGTATGTATGTGTTTATATAGATATATAGGCCTGGGCGGAGTTCGCAGAGTTGCGCTATGCTAAGCTCCGCAAAGTGCCAAAAATAACGCCACTATGGCGAAGTTCCCCGAGCGGGCTGAGTTTTGCTCAACCAGTTACGCTATGGACATAGGGCCCCTTATCGACCCGTTTTAATTCCTTGGCTGCGGGGCACATTCCCCTGCTGTGCTGGGGGGAGGGGGGGCGCGCCCAGCGCTCCGGTGCTCATGACGAGCTCAGCTCGTCACGACCACGCCCGTTTAATGGAACGCTCAGCACAGCAGGGGAATTAGCCCCACGTGTGAGCGTTCGAACTGTCACGACGAGCTGAGCTTGTCATGAGCACACGGGAACCGTGGCTCATGACGAACTGAGCTCGTCATGAGCATGGGAGGGGTTAAAGTTTGTTTTAACTACTGCTGTCTCGTTGACCTGGAAGGATCCTTCCTCACTTAAAGCCCCGTCATTGAAACTGAAACTATACAATATATCCACAGTTTGACCCGAGTACAAAGCACTTTTATGTCTTTTGGTGTGCAAGGCACTATATAAAAGTACAATTGAATAAAGTATCAACAGTTCTGCATCAGGGAGGGTGGCACTGCAGAGAGCCTCGTGTCACTGTTCTGGGCCTTGGGGGCACGGGACCTCCCGATGACGCTTCAGCATAATCTGTTTTGCAACATCATCGCTGTTCCTGCAGGAGGTGTAGGCTCACCTTTCAGTCGGCAGCCACAGTGAAAGGTTGGGACAAATGCGGAAGGACAAACGTGCCAGCACCACGCTCATCACTGTCAACCTTGGGGGAGCGTGTGCCCTGAAAAATGCATACAAACTTTTAAAGGGCGAGCGTGGGTCATCTGCATTTTTAAAGCTCAGTGGTGCATTCATTAAAGAAAAACACAACAGCTGACAAAGCCACAAATACGGAAATAAAAAACACAAATCACACCGCCGTTGAGCAGAAAAGCAGAGCGCCGCCCTGTTGCTTGGCATCATGCGCAGGTTTTCAGAAACAATGGGGCCAGGGCACAAGTCCTAAAACAAGCATTTACAATGTAACGGTCTCGCCTTTGCAGAAGTTTGAGCTATTGGCATTGTAAATGACAAAATTATTATTTATGTGTTCGTTTTGAAAACAGATAAATAACTGGCATTATCATTTACAATGCCAATAGCTTAATCTCTCGCAAATGCGAAACCTATTGCATTTGCAATGCAATAGGTTGCGTATTTACACGAGTTTGAGATATTGACATTGCAAATAACAATGCGTTTTATTTATGTTTCAAAAACCAAAACATAATTAAAATGTTTCTCACACTGCTGTCTCTCACACTGCTGTCTCTCTCACACTGCTGTCTCTCTCACACTGCTGTCTCTCTCACACTGCTGTCTCTCCCTAGAATACACATATGCTGTCTCTCACACTGCTGTCTCTCCCTAGCATACACATATGCTGTCTCTCACACTGCTGTCTCTCTCACACACGCTGCTGTCTCCCACACTGCTGTCTCTCATACACACTGCAGGAGTGGGTTGTGGGATGTGGGTTTCCAGCTCATATCTGGAGGGTAGGCGCTGCTGCGTTTCATGCTTTTTTTTTTACATATTCCCCAGGGCATTAGTGGTAGCTTCAGAAGCTTTTGTTTTGGGGGGAGTGATGTTGGGTGTCAGATCTCAGCCCAAAGCCCCGACCCCTCTTCATGACCTTGTGCCCTCATGTCTCGTAAGAGTGTGTAGTAGAGAGTGTGTAGTAGAGCGTGTGTAGGAGAGTAGTAGCGTGAGTAGTAAAGAGTGTGTAGTACAGTAGTAGAGAGTGTGTAGTAGAGAGTGAGTAGTAGAGTGTGTAGTTGAGTGAAGTAGGGAGTAGTAGAGTGAGTAGTAGAGATTGAGTAGCAGAGTAGTGTAGAGTGTGTAGTAGAGAGTGTGTAGTAGAGAGTAGTGAGTGTGGAGTAGAGTGTGTAGTATAAAGTGAGTAGTAGAGAGTGTGTAGTAGAGTAGTGAGTGTGTAGTAGTGAGTGTAGTAGAGTGTGTAGTAGAGAGTAGTAGAGTGAGTAGTAGAGTTGCGTAGTAGAGTAGTAGAGCGTGTGTAGTAGTGAGTAGTAGAGATTGTGTAAGAGAGTAGTAGAGAGTGTGTAGTAAAGAGTAGTAGAGAGTGTGTAGTAGAGTGAGCAGTAGAGATTGAGTAGTAGATTAGTAGAGTGTGTAGTAGAAATTGAGTAGTAGAGAGTGTGTAGTACAGAGTAGTAGAGAGTGTGTAGTAGAGAATGTAGTAGTGTGTAGTAGAGAGTGAGTAGTGCCACTGCCTGTGGTAAACACAGGAAATGTGCAATTGACAGATATGAGCACCCCATGAGCATATGAAAGGACCACGTTTGTCTTGGCAGCTCAAAAGACTGTTGGCGCTAGGGAACAGGCTTTTAATGTAACCAAGAGCAACACAGAACAGTTAGTGTTGCGGGAAGCCGGGACTCAGCCCATAACATTGGAGAACAGCTGGTATGATGGGACATAAGAGCAGTCTGGGCATGCAGAGGATAGGCATCTTGTGCTGGAGCTTAGCTATGAAAACATATAGGAGTGACTGAAGCACACTATCATGCGTGCTTGGCAAACCACATGCATCAAACAAGCCATTCAGAAGGTATCATTTACAAATAAGCTAAAACATAACCGATAAACTTAAGTTGCTCTCCTTGTCACAATATAGCACACGCAAAGCACATCCGCAAACTGCATCTGTTGGATGCACACATGTTCATATATCACATGCAAGTAGGGTGCCTATTAAGTAAACTGGATGTATGGATATGCCCCACTCATATATTCACTCTGAATGCAGGACAGGGGTATCTCCACACATTTGATTTACTTGCTAGGTACCCTACTTGCATGGGATATACGATTTATGTACTGGAGGTGTGTAGGCTGTTTAGTCCTCCTCTTCTCCATTTTGTGTTTTCAGGATGCTTACATGTTAGCATACCTGAGGTTACCCTGTGGTTTACAATTAAGAGGGATCTCCAGAAAACCCAAACGGCCCTGTGACAGGCAGCCAGATATAAAAACAAAAGAGGGATGGGGGCAACGGCGTGGGGGACTGAAGACTACAAAGGAGGCACCGTAAGAGTAGTCAAAGACAGGCAGGCTCTCCAGGGCGAGTGGCTTGGGCATGCTGAACTTTCACTGCACTTCGATGACTCTTGGGACAGACAGTTGTAGGGTGCTTTACAAGCGCAAAGGTCCTGTGAGGCTAAGGAGGAGTGTAACATTACGATCGAAGATTCGCTGACCAGAACTGTCGCTCGCCCAATGATCAACCCCAGGTGATGTTCCCAGGTTACCCACCTCCCGCACTTTGTTCCTCTTGTCCCGCACTCTGGGATCGGCCGGCTCTCCCCCGGCATCCCCCACGGGCAGTTTAAAGATGATCCTCTTGGGGGGTTCATGGTCCTCCATCTGCAGCTCCCCCACGCCGGCGGCCAGACGGTCCTTGTCGCGACGGATGTCTGCGGGGGCCCGCTGCAGTGTATCCTGTGCCTCCCTCAGCGCTCGGGTGTGCTCCTCTCGGATACGGGCCAGCCGCTCCTCCAGGTTGCCCACGGCAGAAGTGAGAGGCGGCGGTGGGGCGACAGGCTCCGGGGCGCACTGGAAGAAGACCCTGCTCAACAGCTTGGAAGAGTCCGGCAGAAAGAAAAGCGCTCCAAAACAGTGTCATGAAGGTGCAGAACACCAGCAATAGTGCGAACTTTTCGCTCAGGCGGAAGGCGCAGGGAGCCGCCCAGCGGCCGGGGCAGCAACGCGGGGCCTGGCGTGGCCTCCAAGTGGCTCGCACCCGCCGCCCGGGCTCCCTCGGATAGGAACAGGCACCCTGCTCCGGGCTGCCCTCCATTAGATCACGATAATGGGGGACCTGTTGCTGCAGCCAAGCTGCCTCTGCCCGCTGCTCTCTCTTTTCTAGGGAAGTTGCTGCCGCCTGATGTCTGAGGTAAAAGTGACAGCAAATAGGGGCTGGATGGAGTGAATGAGGCAGAGTTGAGAGCAATGGTCTGGGAGAGTTGAAGCTTTAGACCCTTTACAATAACAAGACGCCAACGGCCACGGGACCCACGTGGGCAAAGGGAGGGTGGCTCGTGCCCCACACGCTTGTGCATATACAACCTAAAATAACCTTAAATAACGGGAGTGAAACAACCAGGCTTTACGTACCCAGCTTCATGCATATATCACCCAATTTGATGTACAATTCCGTCACCTGAAGCTTTTCCCATTGTCCCGACCAGCAGTGAACTCTTATATAAAAGCAAATATCCTAGGTGGTTTTGTCACAGCCTTTTCTCTTTTAGAGCCGTCCCACTTGGACTCGGCATAGCTTGCAGCTGTGGTAAAAGCTTTCTTATCTTCTTTATGGGACGAAACAGATGGCCCCATAAAGAAGATAAGAATGCTTTTACCACAGCAGTAAGTCAAGGAACCCAGTCTGAAAGGGACGGGGCTAAAAGAGAAAGAAGAACGTCACTAGGACCTCTTCTCCAATGGCTGGCCACCGTTTAGCATGAATGGTGACACCAGCCAAAGGAAAAGAGGGACGGGGCTTAACCTCGCTAGTGAAACTTACTGAATCTCATTAAATTTCGCCAGCTCGACTGCGCATGTGCGCAGTCTTTTGCAGGCCGAGACCTAAATTGAAGTGGAGGGACGCTGTCCCGGAAGTGACGTCATGACAGGAAGTGACATCACGAAAGGTGGCTTGCAACATCGGGCTCATTGCCCCCCCTCGATCACCCCTTAGATGCGATTGCATCTGAGAAGTCCGCGCGTGAGCAGCGTGCTGTGAGCTCCGAGCTCCTTGTCCCAGAGAGGCCAAAGAGTGAAGTCCAGCTGTTTGGCAGGGGGGACGGTGTCCACCCGGTAAAATAAGTGGGGGGACACCGTCCACCCACGTGGTACCCCGACTCCAGCCCTGAATGGGGCATATTATCAAGAACGGAGTTAAAATTATCGCCGCTTTAGCGGCAGGAAACTGCAGCTAAAGCGGCGATAATGTGCTCGATAATATCCCCTAGAGAATTCCCACAGAAGGCTGGAGATGAACATGGACTTCTATGGGAATTCACAAGGGCATAGTATCAAGCCCATTATCGCCGCTTTAGCTGCAGTTTCCTGCCGCTAAAGCGGCGATAATTTTAACGTCCTTTCTTGATAATATGCCCCAATGTTTCTTCCCATTCAAAATATGTTTAAGAAAAGAATCTGATGAGACAGAGGCGTCGGAGTTAGCTGCGGTTTGAAATGAAGAGGGGACAAGCGGCATGAGAGGATTCAAATTTCCTAACCTGAGTTGCTGGAGAAGAAATTAAATCAGTTTCTGTATAAAGCAGCTGGGCACGGGGTAATGAGATGGTGAGCCCCAGGAGGGAGTCCATGTGTTCGCGAGAGCCCCCCTGTAAGCTTGGTAGTGGTAGGCTAGTGGTAGCATTATAGACGCAGGAGTGATTGGCGCCTATGAAAAAATCAATCAGGGGTTCATCTAGTGCTGCAGTCAAAGGGTGGACATTCGCAAGCGGACTTCCAAAGAAACAAGCAGTTAGCTGCACAGTGGCCTTAAGGCTTAAATGCACCTACTTGGTCAGTTCTGACCTTCCTGGGTGGTTGCAAAGAAACCTTAGCGCCAAAGACAGAATAAAACAAGAGGCAAAATAACAGTTATTCGGAGGAGCACAGCTACTGCTTCAGTGCACAGTGGGACCGCCCACCCCCACCAGTAGCAAAACAATGTGAAATCAATAACATCTACATAAAGCTGAGAAACGAAAACAACAACATTAAAATTTGCTTAAATGTCTGAAGCTGTTGTCAGTTTGGAACATATTGCCCTTTTTCTAAACAAGTCAAATAGAAAATAGTATGTGGAAGTGCAGCTAGATCCTCAACAATTACAGGAGGAAAAAGAATTAGAGCAATATAGAGAGCATTGGGTAGCAGAAGCTCATCCTCTGTGAATCCACCGCTGTGGCGATGCACACACTGGTCGTTAAATGCACCTTCATTGGCCTCGCTGACCAGCTCGGGTGGTTGACAGTGCACAGACAAGTAGGTCACCACTGAGCAGAGAGGCCACATGAAAGTAAACTGGATCCAGGCTGCTTCTTCTACAAGCGTCCAAGCATAACATAAATTAATCTAAGAACTATACGTTTCTTCTCCCAACGCACTTCCACTCCTTTCCTGTGTTTGGATGAGGTACCTAGTTTGCACTTGAAAGAAGATTAAGCGACATCAGAAATATTTATTTTTGCCACTTGAGTACAAAGATAACCTGTTATATTTTTATTCACACACTGTAAAAGTGTTAATGAGCGGTACGCGCTAATAAACTCCACTCCACCAGCGGTTGGCTGAGTTTTTGCCGAACTCCGTGCTCTAAGCGGAGCGCAGAGTGAAAAAAACTCTGCAGGCGAGCGGAGTTTACCACACACCCCTAATATATCTCTATATATTTACTGAAAAAGACAATAGGGCATATTCAAAAGAAGGTGTGATAAACATTTCAAATTTAGCCTAACGCAACTTTGCATACCGCAATCTATCGCGAGAAAATAACACTGTGTGATAGTAGCAGGATAACGCAACAAATGATCACATAAAAATTAACGAAATGCACAAAAAATGCGAAATACAAACGCCCAAAAAGTTGCGATGCCACAAAACGCGATACAAAAATCAGCGACAACAAGTGACAGGCCTGCAATTCCCACGAGTCATGCGGGAAAATGCACTATAAAAGCAACAAAAAAAATACCCCAAAAGCGAAGCAAACTGCTTAGCACCATGGATGCACCCAGACCGAGGGCAGAGGACAACCTGAACCCCACAAGCCCCGCAGAGGACCAGCCAGGAACCCTGTGTTCGGCCAAGGGCAAGGAGAAGAGGAAGACAGGGTTCAGTCTGCAGGAAGACCGGATCATCGTCACAGAGGTGACAGAACACTACCAACAACTGTTCGTCACCTCCACTGCGGCACTGGCAACACAAACGGAAATATGGCAGACCATCGTCAACAACGTCAATGCAGTCGGAGTGTCGAGGAGTTCAAGAGGTGCTGGCAAGATGTGCTAAGCCAGGCCAAACAGAAACTCGCCACCAACAGGAAGGCAGCAAAGGCGACTGGAGGTGGGAGTCCTGCGTCACAGGAGGAGCTGGATGAGCTGGAGTAAATGGTGTTCACAGTCACCAGTGTGGAGACAGTGGCAGGAGTTGGGATTCTGGACACAGCTCTATATAACCGGACCCAAGAGCAACAGGGTGAGTAATGACCAGGGACTGAGGAGACGGGGGGAGATGTGCACAATGGCACACATGCACAATCATGTGTAGCACACGCACAATGATAGTGGAACATGTCCCTGATACCATTGGCACACTGCAGCACACACAGAAACACCAAGTAGGGCCCGTCCACAATGTGCACATATAGGCCCCGTCCATATCACCAATGCCACAACCTACCCATGCACATGTACAGAATCCAGAAAAGCAGCGTCTATGTGAGCCATACTGACTATGCAAGTGTTACTGCATGACCAAGAGCATGGCTGCTGTCAAAATAATTGACATGGTGCACGATTCGACATTGAGGTGGCCCAGTGTGGATCACATCCATAAAGGAGCAGGTCACACCCATGATGTCCATTACACTACAGCAGACAAACAATGCACCAGAGCACAAAATCTGCCCAAGGGCACAAATGACCCAAGTCGCAAACATTCCAGCACCCAAAAAGCACACAATTCAAAGGCACACCGCCTCAAAGGGATAAGGGTCCGCTAAATTAGAGCTGCAGGGGTGACTCTCCCACAATGCAGCACACACACATAGCAATAACAGCACATCAACATTCACGGCAATGTGGTACAAAGTGCAACCCCTACACCCCAGGACAGAGGACACAATAGGTTCCGCTTGTGCATAGTAACTGGCCACTCAATCTGGCATTGCATGACACTGTGAGATGAGAATGTACGAGTACAACCACACATCAGTCAGGTAGTCAAAATTTCCACTGTCTGCCATCAAATAGCCAGCTCCTCCAAAACAGTCACAATGTACATGGTCATGCAGTCTGTATGTAAACATCTACAATGCGTCAACATACATGGGACACTGTTAACCTGCATCTCCCCTTTACATTGCAGAGGGACAATCAACAACTACTACAGAGCAGACCACAAAACTAATCAGTGATGATGAAGAGGACAACCTGCACATATGCTCAGACACCCTCCAGACACCCTCAAATGGCTAATGGACAGCCTCCGCACCCCACGCCCAGGAGCAGGGCAGCCCAGCTGCCTCGAGGTGACCCCACCTCCTGCACCGACCACACAGCAGGAAACACATGCCATACGTGGGTGTCTGAGTCCCATCAGGGACCACTTCAGTCCCTAACGGACACCCTCTTGCACAGACCACACAGCAGGAAACACACACCACCACAGCTGTCTCTTAGGACCCCCCTGAACAACACATGGAATTCCACTGCCATGTGTTGGGTTGCCAGGAGGAGATGGCTGATCAGCTGCAGGTGGATTTCGAACTCGTGGTAGCCAAACTCGATGCCATACGTGGGTGTCTGAGTCCCATCAGGGACCACTTCACAGTCCCTAACGGACATCCACTGTCCGCACCATGCTCTCCGACTATCCTTGGCTGACATCGCTGGGGCCATTACTCAGATACAAGAATTGTCTAGTCAGACAGGCACCAGCGATGACAGCACAGAGTTGGCACAGATGCGCAGGACAATGGAGACGATGGAGCACATGCAGGCTGGAAGTATGGCTGCCACGGCTGAACACCGCCGAGATGTAGCTGGGATCTTCCATGCCTTGCAGTTCCTCATCTTGCCATTGCTGCCACTGAGCCTGTCCCATATAACTGCTGTGGGAATTTCGAAACACACATCTCCGACCCTTGATGTGTCAGTAGCACAGTCATGCAGCCCTATCACCTTCGCACCCTGATGAGTAAGTGGCACACACACCATACACACCGGACACAGAAGAAGTATCAGAGGAGTAAGATGTGGATGGTAATTACTGTGTGAGGAAGGAGATAATAGCATCCATCCCCGCCATATGGCCTGTCACTGCCTGGTTCAGCCCTATGCATCATGCCCTGGGACAACACCTCCCACTGACACCCAGAACACTCTGCGACATTCACCTGGACCCTGACATGGACTGCCATATCTTCACTGGTTGCCAATTACACAGCAATCCTGCTGAAGACTGCACTCTCCCTCTACCAATTCACTTTTCAATCCCCAAAGGACTCTGGTTGGCCCACCACTGGGCTACCATGTAAAGTGAGCTTGGTAAGGCCATGTTCAGCTCCAGCTCCGGTATTCACCAGAATGTGAATAAAACATTAAAAATCACACAGATGTGTCATGTCTATGTTCACTCAAGTATGAAAGTATGGATGGATGTAGGGACATTTATTGCACAAGAAGGTACACCCTGGTAAATGACATCAGTGTGCTTGTTTGACCCTAAGCCACATAGCCAATTAGATGACTGTGAAGGTGTGAACTAGCTGTGGCCTCGTTGCAACAATCTCACAACCCCCCCAACGTAGGCACACATCCATGTGTTAAATAGGGCTGAGTGTAGAAATGATGAAATTGGTAGCAGGTCAGAAGTGGTGTCATTCATCACGTGACAACAGAACATCACTTTGCATACTTACGCACACAAATCTGTGTGGACACAGTCTGTTGTGATGTATTACATTGCTCCACAGGGCCAGAGGTTGGACACCATACTCATATTGCTGAATTCACAAAAATGCACAGGTCTGGCAGCAACTATCCCAAACATTATGTTTGGCTCACAGAGGTGGAGCTGTCAAAAGGGACCCACCCCCATTGTACATGCGTCAGTCAGCCCCTCCCTGTGTGGGGACAGTGTTCATTGAGGCACACGATTTGTCAATCTCATCAACACTCATCACAATTGGACACTGGTGAAGTTGCGTAGAATTTATTGGCATATGCGTGTCAGTACAGACAAGTCAACAGCCACAACATGCAGGGAAATGCTTAATACACTTACATGCAGCATGGGAACATGTCGAGGTGCAAGAAACGGGAAGGCTAAAATGTACACAAATCATTGCGGATGGCAACCGTCTCAGCCCACCTTGCCTTGCTGGACGAGTCATGTGATATTTGGCATCTGCTCATTGCCCCGTGTGAGGGGACATGACTCACAGCTCATGGGATCTGCATAGTGCTGTACCACCGGACTGCGCCGATTGTCTGGTCTGCTGACAGTGATCAGGAAAAAGGGTCTGACAGGGTCACATGTCGTGCTATATTGCCATGTGTGTACTTCCCCCCCCCCCCCCAGCAGTATGTTCGAATTAGGAACGTTGCCAAACAACGCTGTGCTGCTCCGCGCGTGGAACTGCATCACCTTGCACAGGTGTGGGTACACATGCGTAGTTCCACGGACATGCATTCTGAATCCAGACATGTCAACTGTTGTGGTGTGATATGTGAGCATTCCCCAAGATGCAACAAGGTGTTGGGACCTGTGCTGTGGGTGACAATCCAATGTGGCTGCAGGAACGTAGTTACTCGTCCATGAATGCGAGTGCAGCTTCATGGGCAATGTGTTCCAATAGTACGTCGTTGTCGAGGTCATTGTCATTGGGCCCTGATAGGGCTGGCCCCCCTGGTCATAATAGGCATGGCAGCAGGTCTCATGCGACTCCCTTGGCCATCCTTGGCTTAAGTTGTCCTCCTCTTCTTGTACCCTATATCCACAGTTTGGCCTAAGATGCACCATGTCTGAAATGTCCACAAGCCGTCCAGTGGTAAGATTCTTAGGCACTGCTACGCCGTTTATGCAAGCGCTGTCATGAGCACTGTTCCCAATAATGTGCGTGCGCGCAACTCTCTTCCTGTGCGCGTGCACTCCCGTGTGTGGAGCGCGCACACACAGGACATCCCGATAAAGAATTTGCACCGCCGCTTTAAAAAGCAAGCGGCGCGAAAATCAATTTTTTGCCAGCAGTAGTGCAGGTAAGGCTGGCTTGGGGTGCATGCTGAATGTTTTGGCGCGGCGCTGTGCGGGGAAGACTGTGGGCTTTTGTTTAAGTATTTGTGTTAATCACAGCCCCTTCACGAGCTGTGATTAACATGAATACTTCAACAAAAGCCCACAGTCTTCCCTGCACCGCGCTTTACTAACCAAAGAGTAGATCAAGTTTAAAAACACGGCGTGCAACACGCTGTGTTTTTAAACTTGCTCTACTCCTTTGTTAGTAAAGTTTGGTGCGGGGAAGATTGTGGGATTTTGCTTAAGTATTCATGTTAATCACAGCTGGTGAAGGGGCTGTGGTGAACACAATTACTTCAACAAAAGCCCACAGTCTTCCCCACACCGTGCTTTACTAACCAAAGAGTAGAGCAAGTTTAAAAATACAGCATGTACTTTCTGAAAGTACACGCTGTGTTTTTAAACTTGCTCTACTCTTTTGTTAGTAAAGTGCGGTGCAGGGACTGTGGGCTTTTTTTGAAGTATTCATGGTAATCACAGCTCGTGAAGGGGCTGTGATTAACATGAATACATAGATGCCAAGGTTTCAGATTGTCATGTGTAAAATTTTATAATCTCAGTGTAATTATGAGTGACATTTAAACAACTGAGTGACACTTTATCGCAAACAAAATCGAGCAATGAAGACAAGAGAAACCTATAAATAGGTTGTAGCTCGGCTCCGTCAACTTTCCTGCTTGCACTACCTATCCTGCGCCTTATCCTGCCCCGAGAAGTCTTATTTGATGGAATATGGAATTATGACGTTTTGCTGGCACTTACCGTCTGCTCTGGATGATCCTAGGTGCCGCGGATCTTGAGCTGTGCCCTTGTTCGCTTCGGGGCCTCCGGGGCGGGCGGGCCTGGGACTCGTCTGCGGCGCCCGGACGGGGCGGAGCGCCGGGGCCGACCCCTTGGTGGAGGAGTGGGGTCGGCCGAAGCGGCCACTGTGCGGTTGGACCGGTGGCGACTGACCGGGCCTGGTCTGGCTGTCCGGGGCCTGGTGGTGGAGCGCTGCCTTCCGCGGACGGGGGTTGACCGCATGGGCAACTCGTCTCCCCTTTGTTCTCCTGTCCGGCCATCTTGAAACCCTCCGCCCGGTCTTGGCGGGCGGCGCCTGTGGGTCGGTGGCGCCGGCTGCCTCAATATTCTGGTGGTCCGCCTTGCTGCCCTGGAGGTTCCATTGTTTGTTGCTGGCTGGATTTCATCGAGCCCCGCCGGTGGCCGGATTGGGGTCGGAGATTGCCGAGGCCCCGCCGGGCTAAAAAGATGGCGGCCTGCGCCCTGTATCTACGCCCAGTTGGAGATGGCGACATCGGCTGGCCGCACGGCACGTTTGCTGAATACCGTAAAGGTGAGCCTACAGTTGGCGACGTCTTTGCTGCCTTGTGTTCCTGGCGTGCTTCCATGACTGTACCTGTTGCTGGGCCGGATGGTGGTCTTGGTACCGGGCTCGTTGGGCCGTCCCCTGCGTGTGCGGTTCCACCGCTCCAGTGTGCTGCGGAGTCCTTCCTGGAAATTGAAGACACCGGGGCCACCGCTTGTTTGGACGTACAGATGCCTACTGCCTTGTGTCGTCAGGAGTTCTTCCCTGTGGTGGATGTACTGGAGGGCCTCCAGCCGAGATCCGTCCGGGACTGTCTCGCCGGGTCTCCCGGTGTTTTTTTGCCTCGACCTGTCGAGCAGAGATCCTGTGACTGTTTCACCGGGGCGACTTTTTCTCCTTGGTCGGCGGAGCTATGCTTGAGTTGCCTGCTGCTGTTGCTGTCCTTTCTTGTTCATCCGGTCCGAAGCCGCTATAACTTGTGTGGTATATCCACGATTGGAATCCCTGCTTTTCACCTCTGGCCCCTCATGTTCTGGTTCTTTGTGCACTCTGTGCCTATGGCACTGGACAGACGAGGACAGGGGTGAGTTGCACTTGTGCCGCCGGACTATTACTTCGTGGCATGGCCGATGACCACCTTGCGGCTGTACGTGTATGATCGATTCCTCTTCATATTCCTGGTGCCTGTTTTTTGAAATGACTTCATCTTCTCGTGGGATCTAAAATGTGTTAGAACGGGGGGTTGGGAGCTGATAGTTTTGATTATGTGTCTCCTCTCCCACTAGAGATTTTTTCCTTTTTTTTTTTCTTTCCCTTCCTTTCCCCTTCCTCTCTTTTTGCCTATGTGCTCTCTTCCTTATTTTTTGACTCTTCTATATTTCGGGTTTCCTGTTAGGGCGACAGGCACGCTGCTGGGGGGGTAGGCCGTAGCCTTCTGCAGGGGTGCAGGGTGGGGTGGGTGGGGGGGGGTCTGTATTTTTGTTTTTTTCTTTGTACTTGGTTCTATGGCTCTTATGTATCCTCTTTTCTGGACGCTGCGTCTACATGTAGGCCTCCTGGGGTGTTTTTGCCAGCGTGGGCCTTATGATCTCCCTGCCTCCGATGTTCATTGTGCATCCACTAATCCTATTTCCTTCGGTTCCATAGGCTGGCCTTTTCTTTTGTATGCTTTGCTTGCCAGGGGGCGCATGCTGTGGTGCCGCGTTCTCTTTTCCCTGTTTTTTCTAGATGTCCTTTTTCCCTTTTTTCCCCTTCTTTCTCCCTCTATTTGGGTTGATGTAGCGGATGGCTCTTTGTATTGCAATCCTGACTTCCTATTTATGTATTGCTGCGTGTTTTCGTAGTAACGGGTGGGCGTTTGGCAGTGGTTGGACTTGCTTGCAGATGTGGGACTTACGTTTTGCCCTTGCTATAATATGGTTGTTCTTTTTGAAATTCGCTGTGTATTGTTTTACTGCTTGCTGACGGCCCGCCACAGACTTTTGGACCCTAATGACTGCACTATTCCTGCTATTCACCCTATTATATTATAAAATTAACCTTCACTTTTCCTACTCATGGTGGTTTCCTTGTGGCTTTCTGCCTCGCCTTATTGCTTCTGTTATATCGGAGACCCGCTGGAGCTTCTTTCCTGGCCTACGTGCTAATACAGTGTGGTGGCCGGCCCGATGGGTTGTAGGCCCGTATTTGTAAGATTCATGTGCACAATAAAGGTTTTCAATAAAAAAAAACAAAAAAAAACTATAAATACCAGAAATTACACCATTATTTCTTCCAACCGATGAGCCCCTGCGCCTACTTCACAAACTTCCCACGGCGCTCTGGCAGCAGGTCATGACACCCTCACCCCCGTGCACCACTGGCCAATTGGATCACAACCAGGCTGGGCCTGGCCCTGAAGTCAGGTTGTCAAACTCAGAGCCGCACAGCGGAATCAAACCTGCTGAAACATTGTAGCACTGTGAGCCTGCCAGCAGCGCCCCGAGCCTGCACAAACAGCGCACCACATCGCAGCTACAGAATGCGAGCTGCCAAATCCCACACACTCTAGTTCCTTCCACAGGCTTCACAGTGGCAGTTGCCATATGCGGATATGCGTGACAATGCATTTCAGTGCGGTGATGGGGAGCACCACACTGAAACAAAAACCCACTATCTGCCCCGCACCGCGCTTAACTAACTAAAGAGCACAGCAAGTTTAAAAACACAGTGTGTACTTTCAGAAAGTACACGCAGTGTTTTTACACCTTAGCCCCCGGGGTAGGAAAATTGCTTTAGTAACAGCACATTTTTGCCACAAGCATGGTAAGGCGCTGGTTGCCAGGGCTGCACTGAACACCTTAATCAAGCTATCGCCATACTGTAGGTTCTACTTGATACAGGTCTGCTGGGGCTAAATCAGAATTTGTATTCAGCTTTTGACTCGCAATAGCTACCTCCAGCAGTAGGATGATCAAATTGATGCTCCTGCCATCTTCTTATTTTGCTTAGCAAGTTTTGGTGGGGGGGTTTTGTTCCCCTTTGCTCACTGCACGTAGCTGTTTCAAATTGTTGGCTAATTAGTGTGCACCTATATATGACCCCTGGAGATTTCAATATCCTCTCAAGCAATGGGATATGAGTTCCTAGAATCTCTTTGGATTTTTACCTCTATCTGCCTGCATGAGTTCATCCCACATTCTCTGAGTTTGATGTTTTTTGCCACTGTTAGCTTTTCCTATTTCGTTCTGACATTGACAAAGTTAATCTTGCCCTTGGTTGAGTAGTGATGCAATGCAAGAGAGCTCTTGCTTTCTTTTCCAGCACTCCTAATCAAATCACGCGTTTCCATTGCTTCTTTCCCTAGAAGAAAGAATGTTCTTGGGATCTAAAGCTGATTTTTCCATTAAAAATGGAACCACTTTATGTAGCTCACCATTCTCCATTTAATTGACCTATTGTTTGACTGGAGAATTGCTGGATGGTACACAAGACCTTATTCTCTTGAGGGGCATGGTGTCATTAGGGGCATGCCACAACCCCCATGTCCGAGACCCCAGCCTAAACTTTGATGTTGACCAGAAGATAGTTGATCAGACTTAACCTGTTTCCTTATTTATAGATTCTGCTGGCTATACCATCTAAACAAGTCCAGTCATCAAAGAGATATAGTTAAAGACAAAAATGGTTCTGTCGGGTGAATAAATTGCTTTTGCGTGAAGGCTAGGTTAGCTCATAACAAAATATAACCAATAAAAATGAGAGGACCTCTCTGACAACAAATATAGTTCAAAACTTTTATACGAAAAAGCAAAGTCACATTAAAACACCGGAATTACTTCATTCCATTTCAGTTTCAATTATACAAGGAAGAGTGGGCGGGAGGGTTCTTGACCAGTATTGTGCCTCCGGGAACGGGCACAGTCACCATCTGTCTCCTTGGAGTACTAACTTAGAACTCTGACCACCAAAAATCTTTCCCCCCGCCTACTCTTCCTTGTATAAACTTTGTATATATTTGTAAATGTGTCACTAAATTTGTTGCACTATTCACTTTGCTCACTAATAGTCACCTTTCACTTATAATTGAAACTGAAATGGAATGAAGTAATTCTGGTGTTTTAATGTGACTTTGCTTTTTCGTATAAAAGTTTTGAACTATATTTGTTGTCAGAGAGGTCCTCTCATTTTTATTGGTTATATTTTGTTATGAGCTAACCTAGCCTTCACGCAAAAGCAATTTATTCACCCGACAGAACCATTTTTGTCTTTAACCATACATACCCAGGTTCTGAGGGACACAGGGTTACCCCTTCTTGGTAAAAACATTAAAGAGATATAGGCAACAGCCAATTAGCGCTGATGTTAAGCGTTTCCCCTGCCTAGTTTTCATGCCCCATCTCATTGTCGGCCTCCGAGATGCCAAGGATTCTTCTTCCACCGTGGTTACATTTTCTAACATCTCTTTGATTGGGCAAGGTATATACTTAAGTAGCTACATACCACTACAGTATGCTGGGTGGCTTTAATTCTGCAGTTCTGATTGCCATAACTGTATCTTCGAGGGCTACGAATACGAACTTGTCATACGCATTCCATCCCAAAGGGCATAGATTTTCAGTACATCTAGTTCTTCTGCTAGTATCGAGACCCTAGTTAGCCTGACATACTGGATGTTTAAAGGAGTGTTCGCCACAATGTGTTGTTGGGCTGTGTAATAAAGCTTCGTGGTGACCCAAATTACTAACCTGCCCATCGGGGGGGGGCCCTGTATTTTTTGGATTAACTGCTGGGATGTACTGTTCCACAAACCCATCCACTGAGATTTCTGACATAGCCCACATTCCTTGGAAGCAGCAGATATTCTGCTTGATGAAAGGTTGCTAGAATAGATCTTCTGTTTTAGGGATTATTCCTGAGATGACCCAGCTGAGTATTTGTGTGGCCTCAAGAGCAAACATACCTCTTAGCTTTTTGCACTAATATGGTTGGTGAGATTTCAGGATGAGGTCTAGAGCATGCAAGCATTCAATTATTATTGGAGACCCAATTGGTAGCCCAAAACTTACATTATTTTCCCTTTCTGAGAATATTTTAATATCCATGTTTAAAGCACACTGGCTTTGTTAGGCGGTAAAACTTCAATGCTAGAGTGAGGGCATGTTTTCTTTGGTACACTGTTATGCTGGGCTTATCTTTTTCCCACAAAACAGGCAGTCTAGTCCCAGAACTCTGTTGTTGGCCTTGGAAATACAGCAACAATCTCTAGCACAAAGTAGTGAGGCAGGTGAGAATAGAAGCTAACAGGTGGACTAGTGTGAGTTCCAATTAAAAAGCTCCTACAGAATTTGTTTGTTTGTGAAAAACCCCATAATTGTCCCTTTGAACAAGAAGGTACAGCATGGCAACCCTGTCAATTACTAACAAAAGAGTAGAGCAAGTTTAATACCACAGTGTGTACTTTCTGAAAGCCCATGTCGTGTTTTAAACTTACTGTGCTCTTTAGTTAGTAAAGCGCAGCTGCGGAAGGATTGTGGGCTTTTGTTTAAGTATTCATGTTAATCACAACTGCAATTAACATGAATACTTAAAGAAAAGCACACCATCTGCCCCGCGCTTTACTAACAAAAGAGTACAGCAAGTTAAAAAACACAGCTTATACTTGCAATTTATTCTGAAAGCACATGCCTTGTTTTTAAACTTGCTGTACTCTTTTCTTAGAAAAGTGAGCATAGCTGCCGAGGTTTCAGATTGCTTATGTGTCACATTTTCATAACTTCAATGTACTTATGATGACTAGCATTCAACTTTCTTGTGAACAAAATCTAAGCAATGAAGATGTGGTAAATATATAAAAATCTGAAATATCACTGGCAAAACAGCATTGGGCAGTTATTGCTTCACACTATCTGATGCACTGAAGGGAGTAATTGACTTCTCCCCATTCGAGATTCACCTCTGCAATCTTTTTGTGCGAGTAATCAAATGTTCTTGCAGTATAGCAGTCTCTGCCTTTTTGACTGCGGTATTAGTTCAGATTCATCTATCGTTTTTCAGTATTTTGACCTTATTTCTATAAACAGCACTTCAGTTCCATCTGGAGAAGATAGGCAGCATGAATTTGTATCTGAATTACATGAAAAAGATGAAATAGTAAAGGTCTGCGTCTGCCAATACCGTGCTACTTGGGCGAAGGCATGTGTTTCTTGAACTATTATGTATGGCAAAATAAGATGAAAGCATCTATTTTAGTATTTGAGGAACTTCCTTGAATAGGCCGCCTGACTGTGCCTTGTTCTGTGTTTTGTTAAAGCGTATCTGCAAGTAATGTACCATCTTTTTACTTTAAGTAGGCGTTTGGAGTGACATTTGGCACTGCACAAAAGTGCGGTCTGGTGCCTGGTGCATATAGCCATGGTTGCAGTGCACAGAGACCCTCCACTGCCGCACACAGAGGGACAAAATTATTAGAGGGAACATTGGTCATGAGACTCCTTTTAGCCTCTTTTGTACAACTCATCTGTTTCTTTCTTTGCAGATGAGTACTGGATAATGCAACATTTGCAAACAACTACCCATAGTGTATAGGCATTGTTCTGGTTGTATGCTGAAAATGTGAAAAATGTTAATAAAAAGATTTAAACAAAAAAACATAGCAGTGCATTGCGAGGGCATACGTTATAGTTAGTATAGTATAATTCCTATGGTTTTGACCGAGTGAAATCTGAGCCTAACTATAACATCCTTGTACCCTTTGGGGCATATTCTCAAGGAACTATCGCCGAGTTATTGGCACTTTATCGCAGCCTAAGTCGCAATAAATGTATCTCCTCATTCACAGGTTGGTGCTAACAGCGATATCACCAGTTTACCCGAGATAGCAGTCGCAAAAAACATCGCCACAGATGGCCCCAGGAACTATCGCTAATGAGATGCAAAGTAGGCATTTCCATGCAAAAAGCCGCAACAACACCATTCCGCAACATTCTCAACAACAAGCCAGAATGGCGATAAGATCCCAAAACATGTGATAAGGCGCATTAGCAGCAGGTATTTAACACCTGCTCTAACCTGGTGTAAAGTCGGACGACAACCTGCACCATAAAAGGGAGCCCAGCCCAGAGCCACACCTGAAGAACAACAGATGCCATGGAGCTACTGATCATGCAGCTCGGACACCCAAGAGGGCCACAACACCCACTGCCATCACCCCCAGGCCCGCCCCCCCCAGCACCCCCACCGGACAAAGATATGTTACATCAACTTAACAAAATAATGACCAAAACAATTCACCTGATGTCACACAATTACAACAATTCACTCATATGTGGTCAGTAAAAGGAGAATCATTCATTCATTCAAACTCAAAACAACTATTTGGCAGAGTCATGGTGGGTCTTCTCTGGACAATTTGTAAGTCACAACCTGCAAGACAAAATTCAAGATAAGAAGGTGTGTCATGCACTCATCAAATGACAGAAAGAGAGAGAGAAAGAGAAAGAGAGAATGGAAGAGAGGGAGAGAGAGAAAGAAAAGGAGAGAGAGAGTGAAAGGAAGAGAGGGAGAGAGAGAAAGAGATAAAGAGAGATATAAAGAGAGAGAAAGAGAGGGAGAGAGAGAAAGATGAAGAGAGAGAAAGAGGGAGAGAGAGAGAGTGAAAGGAAGAGAGGATGAGAGTGAAAGAGAAATAAAGAGAGAAAGAAGGAGAGAGAGAGAGAGAGAGCGAGAGAGACAGTGGAAGAAGGAGAGGGAGAGAGAGTGCCAACACTGCGTACCCAGGCCTCACTGCTCACCTGCTGCCACCGGTGTGTCTCTAACCACGTGCCGGTATAACACTGCAGTCCACCAGGTCCCTTATCTGAAACAGAGTCTAGATTTATGAATGGCAGAGTTCATATAATTGCACATGCCATCAACGCTTGCCCGCCCCTGCGCACACAGGCTGCTGCACCCCAGCCCCTTCCGACGCCCAGTGTTAATTGCCCGCCCCTGTGCACCCAGGCCTCACTGATCACCTTCCGCCACTGGCGTGTCTCCAAGAGGGCCCACCACGTTCCAGTGCAAGCCCCAAGCTTGCACTGGACCACAACCTTGGCAGCCTCCACATCATGCAGCCCCGCACCGCCGGCCACCAGGTCACACACATAATTCTGGGTCTTGATTTCGCAATGGCAGAGATCATATCAGTGCACACTGCATCATCGCAGGCTGCACACCCTCTCAGCTCTTTAGGTGGCACTAACTATGTGAACCACGAAACAACGCCACGTGGTGGTAGGCCCGTGCTGCCCGCTGGCTCAAGTCTACACTGTGGTCCAGCAGGGCTCACACAAATACTTACCAGTGCAGACTGCCAGGACGGTGCATCATCGCAGGCTGCACACCTGCTCTGCTCTTAAGGTGCCCCTACCTCAGTGCACTGAAAGTCACCATCCCGTGGGTGGTGGAGTTCTGTCTCCAGCACTGTGTGGCAGTGACACCTCAGGGGCCGGAGGTGGAATGTCTGCCGCACTGTATGGCACTGACACTTCAGGGGGCAGAGATGTGAATGGAGTGGTATCAGCAGCATTCATCCGCGCCAGGCCTTGTGGCAGCAATGCCATCAGGAGGGTCTGCAGGGCATGGAAACCCTCAGCTACCTCACGCTGGTGTTCAGCCATGGAAGCCGCTCTTTCCGCCCGTGTCCGCTCCATGTTCTCCATGATCCTCCGCGTGTGTCCCAACTCCCAGGTGACATCGCTGAAGCCACTCTGACTAGACAGTTGTTCTTGTCTCCGAGTCAGAACTCCAGCAATGTCAGCCATGGATCGTTGGAGAGCATGGAGTGGATTGTGGGTGTCCGTTAGGGACTGTGAGTGGTCCCTGATGGGACTTAGACACCCACATATGGCATCTAGTTTGGCTGCCATGCAGTCGAACCCCACCCGCACCTGTTCAGCCATTTGCTCCTGGCACCCCAACACATGGTGTTTGAAGGCCATGTGTTGTTTGTGGGGGTCCTGGGAGGCAGTCGTGGTGGTGGGTGCTGCCTGCTGTGTGGTCTGTGCAAGGGATGGGGTCTCCTCAATGCAGCTGGACTGCCCTGCTCCTGGAGGTGAGTTGACGTAGCTGTCAATGAACTCTAGGAGGGCGTCGGTGTCGAAGGTGTGGAGGTCATCAGAGAAGAGAGGTTCGCTCTGCTCTGCAGGAGGTGTTGGTTTTCCCTCTGCAATGCGAAGGGGAGATACAGTTTAACATTGTGTTCACATGTATGCCGACGCATTGTACATGTCGCAATACAGACTGCATGACATGGTACATTTTGACTGTTTGGGAGGAGCTGCCTATTTGATGCGGGACAGTGGACATTTCGACAACCTCACGGATGTGTGTTTGTACTTGCACATTTTTAACCTACATTTCCCTGCCAGGCCAAATGTGATTGGCCAATTTCTACACACAAGCGGCACCAGTTGTGTCCCCTGCTTTGTTGTGGACATGTTGCGGTTTGTACCACATTGTTGTCAATGTTGATGTGTTCTGTATGTTATGTGTGTGTGCTGCACTTTGGAAGAGGCGTCCCTGCAGCTCTGATTTTGCTGCCCCTTATCCCTTTCATGCGGTGTGCCTTTGACTTCTGTGCTTATACAGTGCTGAGATGTTGCATACTTGGGTACATTGGTCTCTTGGTGGGAGTTGGGAGTCTGAGGCATGGTTTGTCCACAGATGTGTTGTTGACGTTAGGGGTTGTTTGTGCACATGGATGTGTCAGAGTGTGACCTGCTCCTTTACAGATGGGGTCCACACTCAGCCACATCAGTGTCGTGGCGTGCAACATTTCATGATATATTGACTAAAGCAATGCTATTTGTCATGCAGTGTCACTTGCATTGTCAGTGTTGCTCACAGACACGCCACTTTGCTGGGTTTAACACATGTGCTTGGGTTGGTTGTGAGATTGGTGGTGTGTGGGAAGGGTCCTCTCAGGGCACATAGTCGACGGGGCCTACTTGTTGTTTTTAGGTGTACTGCAGTGTGCCAAGGGGATCAGAGACATGCTCCAGAGTCATTGTGGGTATGCACTGTGATATACTTAATTGTGCCCATCTCCCCCCGTCCCTGGTCGTTACTCACCCTGTTGCTGTTGTGTCAGGTCATGTTGAGCAGTGTCCGGTCCCCTAACTCCTGCCACCATCTCCACACTGATGAATGTGGACACCATTTCCTCTATCTCATCCTGCTCCTCCTGTGGCGCTGGATTCCCACCTCCAGTCGGCATTGCTGCCTTCTGGTTGTTGGCGAGTTTCTGCTTGGTTTTACACGTCACATCATTCCAGCGTCCATGACCGCTTACACTGTCCTCCTCAGCACTCCGACTGCATTCACCTTGTCCACGATGGACTGGCATATTCAATTTTTTGTTGCCAATTACACAGTAGAGCTGACAAACAGTAGTTGATGGTGTTCTATCACCTCCGATATCAGGATCCTGTTTTCCTGCGGACTGAACTGCGTCTTCCTCTTCTCCTTGTCCTTGCCCTTCCCTAACCCTGAGGTGCCAGGCTGGTCCTCCGTGGGGCTTGTGGGGTTCTGGTTGTCCTCTGTACTTGCTCCGGCTACCTCCATTGTGCTTCGCAGTTGTTTTGCTTTCGTTTGTATTTTTTTCCTACTTTTATAGTGATTTTTCCCGCCTGACGTGCCTGAATTGCAGGCCTTGTGCAGCTTATCGCAGATTTTTTTATCGCGGTTGAGCCCATCACAACTTTTTTTACGTTGGGGTTTAGATTTTTATTGCCATCCCGGTGACTTTATCGCAGACATTTGACGCGTTATCGGGAAAATGTCGCATGTTACCACCGTGTTGTGAATAGGACGTTAACACAGAGTTATTTTCCCACGATAGAGGGTGATATGAATCATTGCATTAACCGATTTTGGCGATTATCGCACATTCTTGAGAATATCCCCCACAGTATACTAATTTAACTTTTGTAGTACCTTAATATATATGTTTAACACTCAAACATTTAGAAAACACTCACAATCACTGGATGATGTCATCAGTGATGTCACTGACCATATCATGAGTGCATTGCGGGGGCATAAGTTATAGTTAGTTCAGGTAACTAAAACTGCTGAATTTCTATGGATTTGTAGGAGTGAAATCTGAGCCTAACTATAATGTCCTTGTAACCTTAAGCTTTTCTGTGAATTTCTAAGGCTTTAACATTTTTATTTCCGGACAATAACATTCCTGAAAACTTTGTTTCGCTCTGTGAATTTCTGTTTTTTGAATGTTATTTCCTAACTATAACGTACCTGTAACCTTTGTTTTTTTTTTTGTTTTTTGAAGGTTTTTTAAATTTTATTTCCTACCTCTAACCTTTGAGAGAGGGTGTGTGAGTGGCTGTATAGGTCAGTGAGTGGGTGTGTGTGGGGATGTATGGGTCGGTTAGTGGGTATGTGAGTGGCTGTATGGGGCTGTGATTAGATGTGTGAGTGGCTGTATAGTCCTGTGGGTGGGTGTGTGAGTGGTTTTGTGGGGGGTGTGAGGCTGTATGGATCAATGAGTTTGTGTGTGAGTGGCTGTATGGTAAATGGATCTATGAGTGGGTGTGTGAGTGTCTTTATGGGTGTGTGTGCCTGTATGGGTATATGAGTGGGTGTGTGAGTGTATGGGTATATGAGTGTGTGTGTCAGTGACTGTATGGGTCTGTGAGGGGGTGTATGAGTGGCTGTGAGGGTCTGAGTGGATGTGTGAGTGGATGTGTGAGTGGGTGTATGAGTTGCTGTATGAGTCTCTGAGTAGTTGTGTGGGTGTGTGAGTAGGTTTGTGAGAGGCTGTATAGGTCTGAGTGGGCGTGTGAGTAGCTGTAAGGATCTGTGGGCAGGGGTGTGTGGCTGTATGGGTCAGTGAATGGGTGTGTGAGTGGCTGTATGTGCCTGTGAGTGGTTTTGTGGGTGTGTGAGTGGCTGTATGGCTCTGTGAGTGGGTGTGTGAGTGTCTGTATGAGTCTGTGTGTGTGTGTCTGCATGGGTGTATGAGCAGATGTGGGAGTAGCTTTGGGTGTGGGTGTGTGAGTGCTTTTGTGGGTCAGTGAGTGGGTGTATGAGTAGCTGTATGGGTCAGTGAGTGGGTGTGTGAGTGAGTGGTTATGTGAGTGGGTTTATGAGTGGCTGTTTGGGTCTGTGAGTGGCTGTATGGGTCAGTGAGTGGGTGTGCAAGTGGTTTTGTGGGGATGTGGGTGGCTGTATGCGTCAGTGAGTGTGTAAGTGCTTATGTGGGTGTGTGAGTGTGAGTGGCTGTATGGGTATGTGTGACTATGGGTGTACAAGTGTGTGTGTGTGTGTGGCTGTCTGGTCCTGTAAGTGAGTAGGTTTGAGAGGGGTCAGTGTTTATTCAATTAGTCTCAAATGAAAAGCATTACTAAAATTCAAAAATTCAGAAATTCAAAATTTCAAAAGTTCACCACAAATCGATTTGTCATAGTTCATCAACAGTATTTATTTAGTAAACACAAAATCATAAACCATAATGCTTTTGAAATTCAAAGCAAATTCCATGGCTCCAAATGTATAAATCAAAACTCCTGGTTCCAAAAAACCAAAGTACATGAATAACTCTTGTAATTCAAAGTCATCTATATCGCCTTAAAACGTTTTGATATTTTTATCGTGCTCTCAGTGAAGAAGAGAAGAAGGGTATTTGGGTAAGATGGGGGTGATAAGGTAGGTGAGGGACTGGGTAAAGGTAGTGTGACATTAACACAATCACGTTACAATCCAAGTAGACCTTTACAGTCTAAAATGATCCGTAGTTCGCTAAAGCTCATCACACATAGGACAGATCAATCAATTTCATTTGATTCTATGATGCGAGGATATGATGTAGTCTACGTTTTGAACCCGCTGGATATAAGGGTTAGTCACGCCTCATTCTGGGGTCTTCATCAAGACATTGTGGTGTGGGAGCACCTAAAACAATAAATTGTGTTCAGTATATTTGATGGCCTATGGTGAACATTGCATTAATGATTGGTATCCAGGTGCATGATACCTACTTCATAAGCGGTCTGCTATTGACCGTCTGTATGGGGCCTTCAAGCGCTCCTTTTGTATCTGAAAAATGTAATGGGATCCCTTAGTTAGGACCTAGGACATGTACTGGTTGTCCTATGTATAAAATAGCTTTAAGATGGGGAGGCTTAGGCGGTTTCCTGTAAGTGAGCGTGTAAGTCTTTGAGTGGGTTTGTGAGTAGGTATGTGAGCCTTTGAGTGGGTCTGTGAGTGAGAATGAGAGTGTCTGAGTGGGTGTGAGTGTGTCTCTGAGTGGAGTGTTTGAGTGGGTTGGTGAATGAGTGTGAGAGTGTACGACTGGGTCTATGATTGGGTGTAGGAGTGTCTGAGTGGGTGTAGGAGTGGGTGTTTCAGTGTCCAAGTGGGTGTGTGACTGGGTGTATATGGAAGTGCCTACTGCGTTACTGACGCACGTTATGGCGACTTATTTCTAATGCATTCCTATGAAGGCTTTGTAGATCTAGGCCTCTGTGCTTACCGTTGTATAAACCTTGCGGTTAAACATTTCAGGCAGTTGGTGTCACAACTTATTTTGAACAATTCTTCTACACGTCTACACATCGAAGACAGCAGTGTCTAAGTTTAAGAGAGAAAGAGAAATGATGGCACAGAGAGTGAGAGAGAGAGAAAACAACATTAAAACTGTGTCGCAGAATCTGGAGTTGAGATTTTTTCTTGAAAAGTGAGCTGTAGATTTACTAGCTCCTTGCATCACTTTACCCATGTTAAAAGTGACTTAAAAGTGGCGTAATAAGGTTGTGGATCTGTTTGTCAGACTGTTGTAACGTATCTGTTGTCACTGCTCGGAGGTAATTATAGATTTTACAGAGAAGCTGCTGTACACTACGCACTCTGGGCCATAATATCAAGCCTGGGCGACAAAATTATCGCCACTTTATCGGCATCAAAGTGTAACTAAAGTGTCGATGGGTTTGATAATATGGTCTATGGAATTCCAATCGAAGCTCATGTTAGATGTCCTTCACATCTAACATGAGCTTCAATTGGAATTCAATAGAGCATATTATCAAACCTATTATGCCCACTTTAGCGGCAGTTTGCTGCTGATAAAGTGGCGATAATTTTGTCGCCCAGGCTTGATAATATAGCCCTCTCTTGTTTCACAAATAAAGCTAACACTACAGTTTTACGAGTGCAGTGTACCTGGTACATTTTACTTGTTATAGTGCCGCGTTCAAGTGGTGTCTATATGGAAGTGCCTACTGCGTTACTAACGCCCGTTATGCCGAATTATTTCTAATGCATTCCTATGAAGGATTTGTAGATCTAGGCCTCTGTGCTTACCATTGTATAAACCTTGCGGCCAAACACATAAGGAAGTAGACTTCACAACTTCACTTGAACAATTCTTCTACACGTCCAAGCAGACAGCAGTGTCTAAGTTTAAAAGAGAAAGAGAAATGATGTCACAGAGAGTGAGAGAGAGAAAGAGAGAGAAAACAACATTAAAACTGTGTCGCAGAGTCTGGAGTTGAGATTTTTTCTTGAAAAGTTAGATGTATATTTACTAGTTCCTTGCATCACTTTACCCATGTTAAAAGTGACTCAAAAGTGGCATAAAAAGGTTGTGGATCTGTTTGTCAGACTGTTGTAACCTATCTGTTGTCACTGCTCGGAGGTAATTATAGATTTTACAGAGACGCTGCTGTACACTACACACTCTGGGCCATAATATCAAGCCTGGGAGACAAAATTATCCCCACTTTATCGGCAGGAAAGTGTCGCTAAAGTGGCGATAATGGGTTTGATAATATGCTCTATGGAATTCCAATCGAAGCTCATGTTAGATGTCCTTCACATCTAACATGAGCTTCGATTGGAATTCAATAGAGCATATTATCAAACCTATTATGGCCACTTTAGCGGCAGTTTGCTGCCGATAAAGTGGCGATAATTTTGTTGCCAAGGTTTGATAATATGGCCCTCTCTCGTTTCACAAATGAAGCTAACACTACAGTTTTACGAGTGTAGTGTACCTGCTATATTTCAGTTGTTATAGTGCCGCGTTCAAGTGGTGTCTATATGGAAGTGCCTACTGCGTTACTGACACCCGTTATGGCGACTTATTTCTAATGCATTGCTATGAAGGCCTTGTGGATCTAGGCTGCTGTGCTTACCTTGTATAAAGAGTGCGGCCACCGGAGTTCACCATTCGACTTGAACTCTGCTTCTATACGTCACAGTATACTCAATAAGTTGCAGAGAATTCCATTGCTGTTGCTCGATAGGCCGTGGTTGCTTCTGAACGATGTTTGGTGAAGGAAACAAAAGGACGTTTTGATTAGTCATCATAAAATGAGTTGCGTAACTACTATCAAAAGTGAATTTTAATGTGGGTTCTTAATATTCCGTAGTTAGACTTTTGCAGCTCCAGCAAACAAAGGAAGATCAATAAGTTAAGAGGCCTGGGACGGCCTCGTGACGCAGAAAAAAAAAATAGTATCATGGACGCACAATTAATATTAATAGAGGCCTAAGCACGTGGCATAGTAGAGAAATACGACAGAAATTTATGCACGCACGATTTTTAAGATTAGAGGTGTATAGGACCTCGTGACTTATAAAGAAATATTTCAATTATGCAAGTACAATTTAAAACCATTGAGGGGTAGGAAAGCCATATGAAGGATAAAAAAAAATAGCATTATGCATATACAATTTACAGTGGAGGCTGATGTTGTGATGTCTTCTCTTACCTTTGCTTCTGTCGTCTTTTGTCGTGTCTTGAAAGGCTGCGGTTTCGCTGAGTCTGGGGTGTTTGACAGTCTGTCGGTCACCGCAGCAAAGGCAGGCAAAAGAGAGCGTGCTCACGTCAGTGCCCGCATTATATGGGAACCGCGGGGGCTGACCAAACCAAGCCCAGGGCCGTCATTGGTAGCGTTTTTGCGGTCTGTAAGAATGATGGCCCTGGGGGACATGCCCTTGGGTAATGTATTGGTTTCCAGGCTAAATGATAGCAAGCATGCTAGGTAGTGGCATGTAGGTCGTGTGGGCGGGCGTGCACCGCGCATGTGCAAGTATGAGTGTGTGCACTAACAATTAACAACAGAGAGAGATGGGGGCGGTGTTATAATGTGCGCAGAGGCAGGCCCAGAATCGGATCTGCAATGAGTCAGCACTTCTAATCATTCTCCTTAGCGCGCCCTGAGCTCTGATTTGTCACTGAGAGGGTGATCGCACCATAGTTTGTACTGCTTATCATACGCAGCGCGTATCCGCGCATACGGTACAAATATGCTTTGACGTTACGCGTCGCATTGAATCTTTGGTGTGACGTCATGTACGGCGTTCTGTACCCGAAAGGGGGCAATGTTTCTACTTGGTTTAAAACATGTATGTATTTAATGTACATACTAAGGGCAGACATTTGGGATAAATATGAATTTTTTTTAATACTTGTAATAATCATATATTACTTTTAAAAAGAATTACACAAATTGCGGTAGAACATCATGCGTACTCGTATTGAAAGAGCTGCGCTAGCGCATCATAAGCATACGCAAAGCAATGTGACTTTAAAAGTAGAGATTTGATTGGTTCATAACTTTTCCTATTGCGACTGTTGAAAGTTCCGTCCCATTATAATTATTCGACTTTGACTTTCAAAGAAGAAGCATTTGTTCGGAGAATCTTCTCAAATAGAAGGAAGATCACCATAATAAGAGCAATGTAGTCATCTTCCAGCAGTTCTTCAGAGGGAGATTTCATTCCTGAAGAACGTCCAAAGAAGAGGAAATCAGCTCTAATTTGGAAGTTTCTCACTTTTCCAGAAGGTCAAAAAAAGGTTAATGCTCCAAAAGTAACCTGTAACATTTGCCAAACAACTATTTCAAGGGGTGATCCATGTAATAAAATACTAATTTGGCACAGCAAATATGGTGCGACACGTGAAGAACTTGCACCCCAAGAACTTTTGCTCGAGCTGCAAGACGGAGGTTGCACGAGAATCCACCTGCTACTGCACCAAGCACTTCCAACTGCGGCAGCAGCATTTTCAGCCATGGGCGTCCGCAGGGGAGGGCAAGGGGGGGCGCTTGCCCCCCCTGGATTACCAGGCCCGTCGTACTGGAGAATGTGCTTATAATGGAATGGGACTGAAAGGGGTAAAGGTGGCGTTTT